>NC_132928.1:56981545-57282638 GCF_047675955.1 Chlorocebus sabaeus
CTGTGGGCTTTCTATTTATATGTGCTTTTATAATGGCAAGTATTGTCCTTTTGTCTTCATATTTAGAACTCATTTGATCATTTCTTGCAGGGGCAGTCTAGTGGTGATGAATTTCCTTATCATTTGCTTGTCTGGAAAAGTCTTTATTTCTCCTTCATTTATGAAGCTTAGTTTGGCAGGATATAAAATTCTTGGCTGGCATTTTCTTTTCTTTAAGGAAGTGAAAAATAGCCCACTTTTCTCTTCTGGCTTGTAAGTTGTCTGCTGAGAAGTCTGCTGTTAGTCTGATGTGAATTTCTTTTATCAGTGATTTAACATTTCTCTCTAGCTCCATTTAATATTTATTCTGTCACATTGACCTTGGATAGTCTGATGATTATATGCCTTGGTGATGTTTGTCTTGTATAGTATCTTCCAAGTGTTATCTAAATTTCTTCTCCCTAGATATCTACATCTTAATAAGATCCGGAAAATTTTCCTGAATTATTCCTTAAATATGTTTTCCAAACTTCTTACTTTTTCTTCTTTTTCCTCAGGAATGTCTGTAATTTGTGGGTTTTGGTCACTTTACATAATCCCACATTTCTTGAAGACTTTGTTCATTTTTTAGCATTTTTCTTCGATTTTTGTCTGACTGGGTTAATTCAAAATACCAGTCTTCAAGCTCTGAAATTCTTTCTTCTGCTTGGTCTAGTCTATTGTTAAAGATTTCAACTGTGTTTTGAAATTCCTTCAGTAAATTTTTCATTTTCAGATATTCTTTATGGGTTTTCAGAAAGATGTCTATCTTGTCTTTCATCTCCTGAAATTGTTTTTTCTGGTTTCCTTGTGTTGGTTTTCAACTTTCTCTTGGATATGATTGAGCTTTCCTCCTATAATTCTGATAAGGTTTGACTGTGCCCCTACCCAAATCTCATCTTGAATTTTAGCTCCCATAATCCCCATGTGTCATGGAAGGGACCCAGTGGGAGGTAATTGAATCACAGCAGTGGTCTTTCCCTGTGCTGTTCTCATGATAGTGAATAAGTCTCATGAGATCTGATGGTTTTATAAAGGGCAGTTCCCCCTGCATGTGCTCTTTTGCCTGCTGCCATGTAAGATGTGCCTTTGGGTCCTCCTTTACCTTCCACCATGATTGTGACGCCTCCCCAGCCATGTGGAACTGTGAGTTCATTAAATTTCTTTTTCTTTATAAATTACCCAGTCTTGGGTATTTCCCCATAGTAATATGAAAATGGACTAATAAAAATCCATATCTTGAATTCTTTGTCATTTTAAAATTTTCATTTTAGTTAGGATCCATTCCTAGAGAGCTAGTGTGTTTTTGGGAGAGTGTCACAAACATTCCATTTCTTCATGGTGTTGGAGTTCTTGTGCTGGTTCCTTCTCATCTGTAGAAGCTGTCACTTCTTATTTTGAATTTACTTTCATTTGGATGAGATTTTTTTCTTCCCCCCTTGAGGGTGTGACTGTTGCATATATGGGGTAGAGTCCTTTGGCTTTGTTTCTATGTGATTTTAGGGAACCAAGGCTCTATATGAATTAGTTGGTCATAGATAGCCTTAGTGTAGTGGTTTTCACAAATGCTAGTTGCTTGTAGACTGTAGTATTTGTGTGCTGTGCATGTTGTCAGGCTCACTACCGCCTATAAAAATAGGGATGTAGAAGTTTTGAGAGCCTTTTTTTCCCAGCACTGTGCCCTTGTGTCAGCAGGAATCATATTGGGGTTGTGTGGTTCACCCTACAGACCAGTAGGTGACACTTGTTGGTAAGAGCCAATCGAGTGCTATACACTGATGTCTGCAGTTGTGATGGGCCATGCAGTTTGACCTCCTGGCCAGCAGGTAGTGCTTGCAGGCAAAAGGCAGTTGCCGTGATGGCAGTGGAATTTTTACTTGGACTTTATTGATGGGGGAATGTACCAGGGTGTCCTTGGTGACTGGTAGAGTGTGGAGTTCTCGGGGGGTTATGTCCCATGTTCTGCTGCCAAGGTAGCCGAAGAGGGGAAAGCTGAGCAAGGCTATGTTAGGTGAGCCACAACGAAGCTCTCCTGTCTGGGTGCAAGCACCAAGCTTGGTGGGGTTCTATGGGTAGCTCTCAGGCCTCTGGTACAAACCCTCCAGGGAGGGGCAGAGGTCCTTCACCTACACTACAGAGCACATTCAGGGGAAGAGAGGCGCCCAAGGTCTTCAGCCCAGCAGGCAGCTGTCGGGCCCACTCAGCTCCTACAACCCCAAGAACAACAGGCCTAACCCGTTAGAATAGTCTCAACCCATCCATGCCGAGATCACCAAGCTATTCCACATATAGACCACGAGACACCCTGCAACAGAAATCGCTATTATCAGGCCACACCCTTCCCACCAGCCTGGTGAAGAGAGGGCTGCCCAGCTCCTGCACCACCAGATGAACCTGACACACTTTTCTCTGTGTTCTGACAGAGGAGATCCTCCACTAGAGATCAGGCCATAGATCTTATCTCCATACCTCTGGGCAGAGTGCTTGAGTTCTAGAAAACCAGAACCAGGCCAACTTAATTACCCTCTGTCTCCTTGGGGTCAGGCACCAGCTGTGATGGGGGAGTGAACTGCTCCCAGGCTGCCACCGAAAAACCACTCAGGCAGAGCAATAGAGGATATACTGTGGGTCTCCTCCTAGCTCCTCCTGGGAATGGCCAGGCAAGCAGTCTTAGGAGGAACCAGCAGGCATGGGGCCATGTGGTTTGGATGCATCTTGGTCCTGTGGCAATGGCATTGAGGCTTGTCTTGGGTGCATGAGAGTGCCTGACCTCCACTCTCTCCTGGCCTGGCAGACAACAGGAGCTGCAACTTCTTAGGGCAGAATGTAAAACCTTGGAGGGTGGGCACACAGAGTTGCATTTTGCTGCAACTGTGAAAAAAAGACCTTTAGGCTCCATGCAGTTTCAGGCAGTCCCTTGGTGTGGTCTCTAGGCAGCTCCCCCTGCCAGTCTGTGGAGGTCATAGGAACTTGTGTAGCTAGGAGCTCAGAGGTCCACAGCAGGAATGAGGTGTCCCAGGGTTCCTTCACTCAGTGCTTCCTTGGGCCTGACCTGGGTCTAGGCATCAGTCCTGATGCCAAGCAGGCAGCCCTGTTCCCTCTTTCTTCAACCACAAAGTCTTCTGTTACTTCTCTATTAAATTTCAGTGTTTTCTCTCAAAAGATCTGTTTGAAGTGTGAAGGTTTACTCAATATGTTGGTTTTTCTCCCTGGAAGAGGTGCATCCCAGCCACATGTAGTCAGCTATGTTTAATACTTCCAGTTTTTACATAATTCTTGACAAATTGCAATGTCATTGAGAACCTAATATAAAGTACAAGTAAGCATTTAATCTACTTGTAGTTATAAGTCACTTTACTATTTAGTATACTCCTGCAGTTTTGACATTAGTAGTCAGAGGACATGCAGAGGAGTTCCCAGAAGTGAATTTTATTAACTGTGTAAATGAGCTGTGAACTAAAGAGAAACCTCAGAGAGTTACAGAGCTGAAGGACATCATGATGATCATCCGTTGCAAATGCTTCAACATACAGAACAGAAAACTGAAGGCTGAGAAGGAAAATTACTGGTTTGCTACACTTACATGAGACTTACACATTGAGGGAGCCAGATCTTTAGAAATCAAGTCAAACAGAGAAGCAATTGTTAATTGTTAACAGCTCACATTGAAATCTCAGGATAGTTTCAATTAAATTGATCGAGGCACTTAAAAAATCATGAGTCTTAATTGTTGGTTCTAAAGTCAAGTCACCAACAATATTTAATAACTGATTCTATTCATTATCATAAATATAAATCAGACAAAATCACCCCGAACTTAAACACTAAAATGATCAAAATTAAGGTTTTGTGTTACCCATCTTCTTCCACTTTAACTTGTTGTTGCACTCATAATGTGTATTACAGCATGGGGAGGAGAGGTGTCTGATCTGTGCTTGACACAACTGGGGAACATACACACATACCTGCTGATACAATTTTATACCAGCAGACATGTTCAGCTCTAAATTCAAAGCAAGGTTGGTGTACAGCTATCTTTCCTTAATTCTCATAAGGTAATCATATATGTCTACAGTGATGGCAAAAGAAGTTTTGTTCTGCAGTCTATTTTTAAAAGGGTTTTAAAATCTTTTCTAAATAGTTAAAATATATTTTAAAAAGATATGACTCACAGATCAGATGGTTGTAGATGTGTGGTATTATTTCTGAGGGCTCTGTTCTGTTCCATTGGTCTATATCTCTGTTTTGGTACCAGTACCATGCTGTTTTGGATACATAGCCTTGTAGTATAGTTTGAAGTCAGGTAGCGTGAGGCCTCCAGCTTTGTTCATTTGGCTTAGGATTGTCTTAGCAATGCAGGCTGTTTTTTGGTTCCATGTGAACTTTAAAGTAGTTTTTTCCAATTCTGTGAAGAAAGTCATTGGTAGTTTGATGGGGATGGCATTGAATCTATAAATTACCTTGGGCAGTATGGCCATTTTCACAATATTGATTCTTCCTATCCATGAACATGGAATGTTCTTCCATTTGTTTGTGTCCTCTTTTATTTCATTGAGCAGTGGTGTGTAGTTCTCCTTGAAGAGGTCCTTCACATCCCTTATAAGTTGGATTCCTAGGTATTTTATTCTCTTTGAAGCAATTGTGAATGGGAGTTCACTCATAATTTGGCTCTCTGTTTGTCTGTTATTGGTGTATAGGAATGCTTGTGATTTTTGCACATTGATTTTGTATCCTCAGACTTTGCTGAAGTTGCTTATCAGCTTAAGGAGATTTTGGACTGAGATGATTGGGTTTTCTAAATATACAATCACGTCATGTGCAAAAAAATAACACCACACATCCACAGTCATCTGATCTGATCTTTGACAAACCTGACAAAAACAAGAAATGGGGAAAGGATTCCCCATTTAATAAATGGTGCTGGGAAAACTGACTAGCCATATGTAGAAAGCTGAAACTGGATCCCTCCCTCACACCTTATACAAAAATTAATTTGAGATGGATTAAAGACTTAAATGCTAGACCTAAAACCATAAAAACCCTAGAAGAAAACTTAGGCAATACCATTCAGGACATAGGCATGGACAAGGACTTCACGTCTGAAGCACCAAAAGTAATAGCAACAAAAGCCAAAATTGACAAATGGGATCTAATTAAACTAAAGAGCTTCTGCACAGCAAAAGAAACTACCATCAGAGTGAACAGGCAACTTACAGAATGGGAGAAAATTTTTGCAATCTACTCATCTGACAAAGGGCTGATATCCAGAATCTACAAAGAACTCAAACAAATTTACAAGAAAAAATCAAACAACCCCATCAAAAAGCGGGCAAAGGATATGAACGGACACTTCTCAGAAGAAGACATTCATGCAGCCAACAGACACATAAAAAAATGCTCATCATCACTGGCCATCAGAGAAATGCAAATCAAAACCACAATGAGATACCATCTCACACCAGTTAGAATGGTGATCATTAAAAAGTCAGGAGACAACAGGTGCTAGAGAGGATGTGGAGAAATAGCAACACTTTTACACTGTTGGTGGGATTGTAAACTAGTTCAACCACTGTGCAAGACAGTGTGGTGATTCCTCAAGGATCTAGAACTAGAAATACTATTTGACCCAGCCATCCCATTACTGGGGATATACCCAAAGGATTATAAATCATGCTGCTATAAAGACACATGCACATGTATGTTTATTGTGGCACTATTCACAATAGCAAAGACATGGAACCAACCCAAATACCATCAATGATAGACTGGATTAAGAAAATGTGGCACATATACACCATGGAATACTATGCAGCCATCAAAAAGGATGAGTTCATGTCCTTTGTAGGGACATGGATGAAGCTAGAAACTATCATTCTCAGCAAACTATCACAAGGACAGAAAACCAAACACCACATGTTCTCACTCATAGGTTGGAATTGAACAAAGAGAACACTTGGACACAGGAAAGGGAACATGACATACCGGGGTCTGTCATGGGGTAGGGGGAGGGAGGAGGGATAGCATTAGGAGATATACCTAATGTAAATGACGAGTTAATGGGTGCAGCACACCAACATGGCACATGTATACATGTGTAACAAACCTGCACGTTGTGCACATGTATCCTAGAACTTAAGGTATAATAAAATAAAAAAAAGAAGAAGAAAAAAATATATTTATGACTCACATTTTTATGGAATCCAGGAAATATTTTCACTGAACTCTTCTTTGGGATATAGTTTGAAAATCAGTAATATAGAGATTGCTGGTTGTAAATGCAAACAGCTTGAGTGTCAGGTCTCTAGCCCTCTTCTCCTTAGGTCCACTCTAGTTTTCATACAGGTTCTGAGGACCTAGGCTTCTACTAGTAGCCATGCTAATTCCTTCCCAGAGGCAGTTTGAGGTGGCTTCAAGAGGAAGCAAGTCTTCTCTGCTTACCACCTGTGCTTGTAGATTCTCTAGATGAATTCAGACAAGATTAACTTTCAGAACGAATACAACTAAGGCTATTAATCTGTGACCTCAGTATACAGAAATTATTATCTGCATCATGAGGATGAGGCAGGTCATAGAAATTGAAGAGCTCACCCCAGTCACCTACCAAATCAATGGCAAAGTAAAGCTATCTGAAGTGAGGTCTTCTCTGCTTACCACCTGTGTCCTATGTCCACTCTAGTTTTCACACAGGTCCTGAGGACCTAGGCTTCTACTAGTAGCCTTGCTAATTCCTTCCCAGAGGCAGTTTGAGGTGGCTTCAAGAAGAGGAAGATCTTCTCTGTTTGCCAGCAAGCTTTGCTACTAGGTGACCACAGCACCCCCACAATCTTACAGCATGAGACAATTGTACATTAGACATGACACAGATGGTGCTAGGGGAGAGCGTGGGCTTCGGGGGTCAGGTAGATCTCTCTTCAGATAACTTTGCTTTGCCATTTGTTTGGCAGGTGACTGCGGTGAGCTTTTCAATTTCTCTGAGCTGCCTCATCCACATGATGGGAATAATAATTCCTGTATACTGAGGTCACAGATTAATAGCCTCAGTTGTATTCATTCTGAAAGTAAGTCTGTCTGAATTCATCTAGAGAATCTATCAAGTAACCTCAAATACAAGGCAAGGAAGTTGTTCAAAGGCAGAAAGTTATTCAAATACAAGGGAAGGAAGTTATTCCAAGGCAGAAAGAGTCCATGTGCCTGACTTTGGGCCAATGGTGCAATTGGAGAGATAGAACAGTGTGCCTTCTTATCCAGTGACAGGGCTCCACATGTTATGCCAGAATCTTTGAGAGGAGGGGCTCTAATAAAAAGAGAATTAAAAAATAAACTGTTTCCCCAAAATCTTTGCCATTACATCAAGAGTACAAAGGATTCTGATTTGAAACCCATAGAACAAAACAAGGATGAAAGAGACTTGCACATCTTTTCTTTAATTGAAATATATACAGTAAAGTGAAAACCTCACATAATTTCATCACATAAAAAGGACATAAATAACTGAAATACGTTTCCTTTCATTCCCAGAATGCTTTGAGCCTACCCCATCCCTATTCATCTTAACCCCACTCCTCCCACTCTTAGGAAACTACAGTCATTTTGTTATATAACTTTAGAGACTTCTTTCTGTGATTATACACACATATATACACAAATGTTCTGTTTATTTTTTAATATTTTAAATTTTTAGACGTTTGGAGATAGAAGCACAGATTCCTTACATGTATATATTGCTTAGTGGTGTTTGCGCTTTTAGTATACCGATGACCTGAATAGTGAACATTGTAGCCAAGGGGTAATTTTTCAACTCTCACCATGCCCCTCCCACTCTCCCACCTTTTGTTATCTCCATTGTCTATTTTTCCACTCTCTATGTCCATGACATACACATATATTGTTCTTAAATGAGACTATGCTATGTATATTGGACTGAAATTGCTAAAAACATCTCATGCTCATGCTTTCAGATCACTATTTACGGGTCACCATGCCAAAGCTCCTGGGAGCTTTCCCTGTTATTTCAGAGTCCTGAAAATGAATACTGTTATATATTTTAAAAAAAAATTTCTATAAGCCTTCCTTAATCCTTTTCAAGAAGAGCAAAGTATCTCTTCAACTGTTTTCCAAAAACATGTGTGTTGCTTATATATTCACTGTATCCCTAATTACATTCTATCTTTTAGTACAGGTGCCAGTTACCGGTAACAACAAAAAAAAATCAACCTCTGCCAGAATATCTAAAGAGGTTTATTCTGAGCCAATATGAGTGACTATAGCCTAGGGAAACAGACTCAAGAGGTCCTGAGAAAGTGTTCCCAAGGCAGTTGGGTTAACGTTTGGGAGGGAGACAGAAATTGCATGTCAAAACATAAATGAATACGTGGGAGCTGTACATTGAATCTATCCAAAAAGGCAGGACATCTGGCAGTGGGAGCTTACAAGCCATAGGTGAGTTTAGGGATTCTTTAGTTGGCAGTTGGTTGAAAGAGTTTAGTTTTGTCTAAAACCCTGGAGTCAGTAGAAAGGAATGCTTCAGTTAAGACAAGGGGTTCTGTTATCTCTTACATGATGCCATACCAGAGTCTGGTTGCAAAAGTAAGTCACAATATACTGGGCCAAAAAAACTCAACATAATTTTATGTCTTGTAGATTTGACTCCCTCCGAGCCCCTTAAAAAGAAATCTGAGACTGGGCACAGCGGCTCACGCCTGTCATCTCAGCACTTTGGGAGGCCAAGGCGGGCGGATCAGGAGGTCAGGAGATTGAGATCATCCTGGCTAACATGGTGAAGCCCCATCTCTATTAAATACACGAAAAATTAGCTGGGCGTGGTGGTGGACACCTGTAGTCCCAGCTACTTGGTAGGTTGAGGTGGGAGAATGGTGTGAACCCGGGAGGCAGAGCTTAGAGTGAGCCGAGAGCCAGACTCCGTCTCAAAAAAAAAAAAAAAAAAAAAAAAGGAAGAAAGAAATCTGAGAATGTCAGAGTTCAGTCCTTACCTGTTTTTTTCCACTAGACTGCAAAGTTCTTACTGAAAAAGGCCTTCCCTACTCTTGACACCTGAACTTCCAAGGGTCCGGAATAAGGCCACTCAAGCCACAATATCTGAAAGAATATGCGATGGGAAGTCAGATCTGGGATTTACGCTCTACCTTGCTAATAATTTGCACCTCATCTGGAGAAGTTCCAGCCCACCTGGATTGTAGCTTCTTCATTTTAAAAATCTGTTTACAATCAAGGACTGGGATAAATTAGATGTCCTTTAAGGCCACTTCAAACATGTGAAACACAAAACTGATGTCTGCAACATGAAATAGTAATAGCTAAAGAGAAAAATGCATACTATCAAAATATTATTGTTGTCTGACACTAAAATACATATTTTGTGTATGAGACAGGGTATTGCTGTGTTGCCCAGGTCAGAGTGCAGTGGCATGATCTCTGCTCACTGCAGCCTCAACCTTCTAGGCTCAAGTGATCCTCCTGCCTCAGCTTCCTGAGGAGTTGGGACTACACGAACGCACCACCATGCCTGGCTAATTTTTGTGTGTTTTGTAGAGACAGTGCTTTGCCATATTGCCTAGACTGATCTCAAACTCCTGGACTCAAGCAATCTGCCTGCCTTGGCCTTCCAAAGTGCTAGGATTACAGGTGTGTGCCACTGTGCCCTGCCTCTAAAATACACTGGGGCCCTTTTAATTGGACTTAGCAAGCATTTTTTGCCTCTGACCTTCTAGTTGAAACAAAATTAGTTACCAATAGACTCAGGTGAATGTCATACTGCCCATAGGCACATAACCCCAGCCTATATAAGCACTAAGAAAATTGTAACACTTTGAGTTGGTGGAATTACCCCCGGCCTTCTCCATGTATCTGGTTACAGCGATAAATTCCCTTCTTTCCTAGTCTGTCGGCTTCTCGTTATTGGGCCTGGAGAAAACGCAGTCAGACCTGGCCTGGTTCCAGGAATAGCTTAGCAAACAAAATGTACTAATTATTGATTGATTTTCATTATTTTGTTTATTAAAAGGCAACTTTCCCTGACCCTGAATTACAATTCCAGGGGTTTCTCTATACTGCCTAATTGTTCTACAATCACCTAAAAGTATTACTCTATTACTAAAACTATTACTAGTATTAATTTTTATAATAATAAAGATAATAAATTATTACACGATGCTTCAAAGTTAATCTCTTTCATACCAAAGTTAAATAAAGTAGATAATATTGCTTTCTTGATTGCACAGCCTAAAAACCCTAAGCTAGAGAAATGAGATCACTTACCCAAGGTTGCAAAGCTAATTACTATTGGCTTCTGGGTCAAAATCCAGGGTTTTTGTGCAAGAACAGAAAAATATGTTACTCCATCACTAGCAAACAGTGGCAGCTAAACAGGGTTGGATTGCCAAAGAAGAGTCACAGGACCCAAAATGATGATGGCTCACACAAAGTATACACTATTGTAACAGCATTAATATAAGGATATACATCATGGCTAAAGCCTGACTCACAGGAACGGGTCTGGGGAGACCAGGTACAGGCTCCTACTATCCCCTCTCTGTGAAGGCTGTGACTGAACACACTTTCTCCAATTACAAACGCATGGAACAACTTCAAACCAGAAAGCCCAAAATGGAATCTCAACTGAGGGTTATTCTTTTATGTATATCGATTTTGCTGATCAAAAACGCATATTCCTGACTGGGCACAGTGGCTTACACCTGTAATCCTAACACTTTGGGAGGCCAAGGCAGGTGGATCCCCTGAGGTCAAGAGTTCGAGACCAGCCTGGCCAACATGATGAAACCCTGTCTCTACTGAAAATACAAAAATTACTCAGGTGTGGTGGCAGACACCTGTAATTCCAGCTACTCAGGAGGCTGAGGCAGGCAAATCGTTGGATCCCAGGAGGCAGAGGCTGTAGTGAGCTGAGATAGTGCCACTGTACTCCAGCCTGGGTGACAAAGAGAGACTCCATCTCAAAATAAAAATAAAAAATTAAAAAAACCCTGCATATTCCCGCTATGCAACAAACCCAATAGCAGAGCCCTCCAGAAAGCTCACTAACATCAGGTGCAAATCAACAATCTTACTTTCACAAGCCAGTACAAACTGCCCCCAAACTCCTCAGAGCAACACTAGTACTCAGTAACCAACGTAATGCCATGCAAGAACTTTAGCAAAATGCCTCAGGGTTAATTCCAGGCCTGCTGGAATTAACCCTGAGGACACATTTTCCTCCATTGTATTTAGTACCTAGAGAGTAAAGAAGTCCCACAGTCTTTGGAAGGTAAAACAATTCTGCATTCTATCCTTCCCATTACTGAAGTGTTTGCACTTGTGAAAGAATTTATCCTGTTCCTACAGTGACAGGAATGCCATAGAAAGTATTATTTCAAAGTCTTTGGAGGTTTGATACATCATCAACATTTTTACATTAATACAGAGCATTCAAGTGTTTGGACACATGGTTGCACCTGAGGAACCTACCAATAACAGCCCCTACTCTACAGGAGCTGGGGAGCTGTCTTGTCAATCTCGTCTACCAGCTTGATAACCCCTGTTCTCCAATTTGTGTTCCCCTCAGATTTTCACACTCATCTGAATCAGTTCATCTCAGCTTGTTAAGGTAAAAAGCACTGATGTATTACAAAATTCCTGTCCCCAAAATCTGGTTTTGCTGACTAAGCTGCCAACTGGCAGAAGAATTCAAGCACTCATTATCAGGACAGGTTTCTTCCAAGCTCCCCAGCATTGAGCCTCACAGTTGATGCTCCACGGTTGGGATAGGGCAGGATCTCAACTTCAGGACTCTGTCAGGCTTTAAGGATCATACACTTTATTAAAGACTGATGCTGCCATCAAGCTTAAGTAATACCTACAATTGCCACTAGGTGGAACCAGTGAGCCAAAGGTACATGCAGAGATTAAAAAAAGAAAAACAAAAACAAAAATCCAGAAAAGAAGGAGAGAAGAAAAGGAGGGATATTGGTTGAATATTTACTAATACTGGTTGAATATTTACTTATATTTCATTTAGACCTATATGTGATGATCGTCAGCCTGTTAGGGGAGGGAGACATATGCCCTCTGATTTCACATCATGATATATCCACAGGTATTCTCCCAATTTAGCTTTCCAACATCTCAATATCCCTGAAGCGGAAAAATATGAAATCATCAGACAAATGATAGGACATTGAAAATGAAAGCAGATGAAATAATCAACGTACATTTTTTAAATGTAGGTCACTGTTCTATTTGTTCTGCCAGTGTATAAATTTTTTGTGCCTCATTTGAACTCTATCGTATTCATTTAAGTCAGCCTTGAAAGTTAGGTATTATTTATCGCTCCTTTCCTTGTACCATAAAGGAGGCTGAAGCTCAGAGTGATTAAGTTCGTTACCATCATAGCACTCGCAGATGCCAAGCAAGTTAGATATGCCTGACTTCAAAGTCTTCTTCAAGTTAAACCACAAAACAGCTCCTCAAACAATCAACTTTATGTGAGGCTTCCCAGAGAGCCAAGGGAAAAAAAAATGCTACTTTATTTCTGGAGACGTGCCTTAGCTCATATTTCATTCAAATTTCTCTTTGACAGATAGGAATTGAGCAAGTTGGCCAAGGCCATCCAGCAATTCAGACACAGCACTAAGGCTAGAATCCAGTTCTCCACATGTGGTAAAGAGGAGAGGCAGGGATTACAGATGAAAGAACAAAAGGTGAGGTGGCACTGTTTCTTGGCTGAAACAGTGGCTCCACATTCACACCAGAGTAATAATCACTAGTTATTTTATCTAGTTCTTCCAAGGGTCAGGCACTTTGCTAAGCCCTTCACAACCATCTTAGTATTGTTGGATGCCTGATAGCATCATTTTTCTCTTTTTCCTAGAACAATATGCATATTTCCTTTGGGGAATTGCCTCTCTTACATCCTTTGCAAGGTGGTTGATGTGAATTTGATTCCACTCTCCCATCTAGGAGTGAGCCTTAAGTCTAATATTCAATCTCTTTGGCCCAATGATTATTCAGAATTGTGTCTGTGAACTAATGCAGGACTTGAGACATAAGGAGACTTTTGCTGAAGACTTCTCAGAAATGATTTTTCCTTCTTCCATGGGAACTACCAGAAGAGAAATTCCCCTGTTTTATATGGTGCAATGTGAGGATGTAAGGTCCAGAATTGTTGATGCTGCCTTGCAGCAAGTCTGCCTGAGCACATAGCTAATAGCAGAAGGGAAGTATAGTGAAGAGAATTGCAGAGTAATGACACAAGAGACCTTAGGGCGTTGTGAGCATCTGAATCAAACCACACGTGAAGTCAGGCCCACTTCAGGACTTCACAAATATAGTTCCTTTAAGCTGGCTTGGGTTAAACTTTCTGTTGCTCACAACAAAAGGCATCATATATATATATATACACACACACACACACACACACATACACTTTAAGTTCTAGGGTACATGTGTACAACGTGCAGGTTTGTTACATATGTATACATGTGCCAAGTTGGTGTGCTGCACCCATTAACTCCATCTTAACTGACACATGTAATTGCTAGCATTATCGCTGTTTTGTGGATAAGAAAATTGCCCAAGGTCTTACCTTTTGTTAGAGTAAGATTTGACCCAGAATGGTCTGGCTCCAAAACATTAACCATTAACTGCAGATTACTGCCTTCATATATCAATATCCCCAAAAGAGGAAACTGTGTCTTTCCTTTTGGCAATAGCAAGGGAGCTCTGCTTAGTCCTTTCCCTTAACCCTCAGGCTTTCTACGGACCCTCTTTTAAATAACTTCACCTAATCACACACATCCACAGGACTAAAATGCTGCTAGATTAATGATTAAGGCTCCTGGGAACAAATAGAATTGTTCCATGTGATTCCCAGACCAGGAACTGATCACGTGTCTCCACATGATGTCTCTATGCTCAGAAGCAATCATTCCTGGAGCTCTGGTGACATCACAGAAAAATGTCTCTAGTCACTGACATTGCCGGGCAAAATAGAGTCAAAGCAAACATTGCGACAATGTGGCTTTATAAACACATTTCTGGTAGCACACTCGCTAAGAAGATGAGAGCCAGATCACAAACAAACCCACAGCATCATCCAAAGCACCTCCAGGATATGATTTTGAACGGCTCGGTCTCCACTCTCAGACTGAGTCTGGGAAAAGGCTCTCAAATGTTCCCCAACCCCCACCATGCTCAAAGTGCCCATTGCCCACTTTCACTTAGCCAAGCTACAAATCACCCTTTTCTAAGGTGGATCTGTAAGGTTTATTTCATGATTTAAAAAATTAAAAAGTCCAAAGAGGGGAAAAACTCATCAAAATATTTTCCAGTGATATCCAACAGAAAGACTTTCTGAAAATAATTGCTCACAAAGTAAGATGACAATAAGAGGTCACCTATGTCTCTTGGCAGCTAAACTCTTCAGTCTTCGTGGTAGAAATATTCTGCCTCACTCCTTCCAGCTTGTTATTCAAGCAATTATTTTTCATTATCACCCTGACCTTTTCTGTATTTTTGCAAGCACGCCCCCTCCTCCATGACCCGCTCTGTATGTGGCCTCTGTAGTCAGTGGAATTTGAAAGGTATACCCCAGCAGCTGGGCTTTGATGTGGGTTTTGCAACATGGTTTTCTTATTGACTATCCAAAATAATCTCAACTATTTTTTTCAATCATTCTATTTGGTCTTCTGTTTGTACTTTAGAATAGGCCTCCCCAGAGAGCAGCACAAGATGAATCTCCTCTGCATGTTTCCATCACATGACAGAGAGTCACAGGGAGGGAGAGGAGGAGGCGAGGATAGGAAACCCTGCCTATGCACAAGTGGAGGAAGATAAAAGATAGGACTCTAAATGACACCACACCAGCCTATGCCAAGAGGGAGAGAAATAATGCTTTGAATGGGGGACAGTGATTACATATGGTTCTGGAGGGTAAGTCCAAAAGTCTGCAAATCAGTAACTTTATCTTCACATACACTGGGTGATACTCTGAACAATGATTATTAAAGTGTGTTAAGAAGCTCAGCTCTGGAATTATGGGCAAGTCGGTTGACCTGAACAATAACTTTTGTGACAAACATGGAATAGACTGTGTCTGCTGGATGACCTTCCAGACTGTCCTGACCTCTCTCCAATGGCTCACTCTGATGAAATAGAAACTGGTTTGTTTTAGACATGCTGCTCAAGTGTCTCCCTAAAGGCACACAAAGGAGTCCATCAGGAGAGGCCACTGCTGCAAAGCCCCTAGGCCCCCAGATGGGCAGTAAAGAGGCGGTACCGTGGAGCCCTAAAGGCACACAAAGGAGTCCATCAGGAGAGGTCACTGCTACAGATCCTCTAGGCCCCCAGATGAGCAGTAAAGATGTAGTGCCATGGAGACGATCTTCAAGTAAAAGCAAGACTGGGGTAGATTTCTCCTGGACTCACAGTGTTAATGCTGCGTGTGGCCTTGGAAGTCATTTAGTACAAAAACCTGTTTTCTTTTCCTATTACTCTTAATTTTCTGCAGGCTACACACCCTTATTCTTTTGAACTCTTCACCTATCTAAAGGATGAAAACCCCCTCAAATGTCCTGATCATTCTGTACTCAACATGTCTAGGACATTCCTACATGAGGCTCACTGAACTAGGCACAGAATTCCAAGTATAGTCTAACCAGCACGGAGAATGGAAGATCACCTTCCATGTTCTGGTCCATGGGGCAGCCTCTTGGACCACATTTGAGTCAGAAATATACAATCATTGTTTCTACCTTTCCTCAACAGCCTTCTCTCCAAAAGTAGGTAAAAATACTTAAACATTATAATCCACTGGACAAATATCCAGTTGTCCTTGGTTGTATTTCAACTCTAGACCAACCCAATCCAGATAAGCAAAGGAGAACTGGCAGTCAAGAGTGTATGGAGGTCATAAGAAAGACACAGAAGCCAGTCCATATAAGTTAAGACAGACTCTCATCAGTCCTGCATGGTTAAAACTTGTTCCTATTACATAGTTGATAAATAAAGTAATTTCTCAAAGAAACCTTGAACATTATGAAAAAAGAAGCAACTAGGAGTCAACTTAGCAACTTCTGAGAAGTTATTATATATGAACAGATACCCACAGTACCACTAGGCCGTGTACACAGAAGAATGAAAGATGATGTTGGTTGACTTCTCCATCTCTTCCAGCCTGTTTACAACTGTTAATTCTGTAATTAATGCTTCAAAATACTCTAAACTTTGAAGTGATGCTATATTATTTAACCTATAAAATAACAAAATATTAGCAGAGTAATGTAGATTGACTAATTCTTAAGGTAAAGAGTCTGTCCTGAAAAGCATGACAATGTGTCATTCAGGTGATTGGTAGAAAGGAATTATCATCATTCTCAAATAGATTATTTTTCCAGGATTTAGGCCTCTTTCCTTTAAATGACAATGATTCCAAGAAAACCAAGAAAGTGGTTAGTGCCTCAGTTAAATGCTGTAGAGCCAGTTTTGAAATTACTTAAATATCAGTGAAAATGTTTTTCATGTGACAGATCCATATCGTGTCTAACAGTAGGATAACTTGAATGTTGGTGGAAAAGTCCAGTCCCATGTAGTTTCAAAAGAAATACGTGAAGAATCTTCTTCCAAAAGAAATCACAGATTTCAAAAACATTAGTATTATCTTTTTAAATTGTATTTTATTTGTTGTCAGGGGGAGGTTGATAGTTTACTTCTGTCTCAGAATTTTGCACTTTCAAATAATGTCATTCTCATCTAATTTTGTTGCACTGTTACATTTACATTTAAAGCATCTTTGTTTCTGATCTTGAGATATGGAATGAGGCTAGAGAGGTGGCCAGATTGTCAGAGATCCTTTTAGTGTTGTTTGGTATCTCTGGGGAATTAATAGAAATATTGTGGACTAAAGAGAACTTAGAAAAGTGCTCTAGATGATTTCTACAGTGAATACAGCTATTTTGGATACTTAAGCTTCATGAAGTACCCTCATAAAAACGAAAAAAAAAAAGGAATTTTAAAGGAGGCTTAAGAACACAAATCCCAATGCTAAAAGAAAAGGCAATATAATGAAGACTATGCTTTCAAAAGCTAATGTAAATTATTTGGGGGTTGGTTTTATAGCTCTTTCTCTCTAGAGAATAATACAAAGGTATTTCAATATATAGATTTCTGCCTCTGCTAGCTATCATCCAAGAATGACTGGCAAACTCCCATGGGTAAAAATCTCCCCTAAACAAATTCACATACTCAGGATCAGCAGGAGAGCTTGATTCTGCCCCTTCTTTTCTTACAAGCTGAGGACGAAAACAAGAGGCCCCTGCAAATGAACTCAAGTGTGCAAGCTACCATTTTTTCTTGTTAATCATTGGCTAAGATGAATAAAATGCTTAACCTATTATTTGCCCAAATGTCAACATCCCTGAACTTAGTGCAGTGTTGGTATCTGTGGGTGAAAAAGCAAATTTTCTTTCCTGCCTAATGCAGAAGGTGGAAATTAGATACACTTCACCTTAGCAAGAGTCAACCAAGTTTTTACCTCTTAGCAATATCAGTGGTTCTCCATGAGCACTGGAACCACTTGGAAAGCTTGTAAAAATGCACAATCTTGGGTCCCATGGGGATTTTGATTCAGTATATTGGGAGGTAGGTCTAGGAAACTATACTAGAAACAAACACCACAGGTGTTCTTCAGTCCACACTTTGAGATACCTTTTTATAGAAACTTTATCACCCCATAGGTATACACAAAGCCACTATGAATGATCCATGTGAATGATGAAATGATAGTACATTTTTGGCACAACTAAGGATTCCTTTTATTTTTCTCCTCCTCCATCCCTTTGTCTCACTATTACTTTTCTGTTTTCTCACCACCCTTTCTATCTTCCTCCTTTTACATTGTTTCTTTCCCCTCTGTCTTTGCACTGTCAGCTATGAATCATAGAAAAAGAAAATGGAAGCAGAAGAAAAGGCCTCACTTTTCTAGACTTTCTGAGTACCATACAGTCATTCACTGATGTCCTTAAATTTAAGAAATTTCCATGAATCAGGTGCTGATGATACAATGACCTTAATATATAAATACGTTATTTTTTATTGCTAAAAGTGTTGAAATCTTCACAAAGCAATAGATTGGAGAGACAAAAGAAAAGGAAATTCTATGTAATCAATTTTTTTTCATTTCTATACTAATTTTTTTATTACACTTTAAGTTCTAGGGTACATGTGCACAACATGCAGGTTTGTTACATATGTATACATGTACCATATTGGTGTGCTGCACCCATTAACTCATCATTTACTGTAATCAATTTTATGTATTACTTGTTAGTATCTCAGAGAAAGACTTACTGAAAGAACTGAAGCTAGAGAATAAGAATATAAAAAACAAATTCATTCACTCATTCTTTCATTTATTCGAACATCAGCAAGTATATTTCTATCTTCTTTGCCAAGGCATGAGATAAAAATGAAATAAGGCATATTTTTCATTGTTGTTAAACAGTTATTCAAGAAATAATTAAAAATCAAGATAACAAAGAAAAGCAAATGGAAGACTGAAAATGTTTTTACAATATAATGTTAACTTTGTTTCTTGTTATCTAAAACTGAAGGATCTCTGCCATAATCCACAATTATATCTTTACTTAAGTCACTCAATCAGTATTGGGTTGACTCTTATCGAGCTCCTGACAAAATTAAGTGAAGATAGGTTATCTTACCGACTTTCATTTCTCAGAGTTATTACTTATCAGCTGATGTCCGTATATTCCAAGGATCCCATGGATCAAATACAATGGGTTCATTAACTCAGATGGAAAAAAAAAAATACATCTTTATGTTTGCTTACTTTTAACTAATATTTTACATTCTCTTCTTACATGAATGCACGAAATAAACCACAGTAATATTAGCAGTATATATGACTAATAAGGGAAATCACAGATATTTTTCTTATCACATTAAAGTTATACAAATTTGTTGAGATAGCACTTATATTTATCACTTTTAAACTATGGTAGTTTATACACAAGCTGATAGGTCTTGTTATTTAATGTGTTAATATATATTAATATATCACAATTTTTCAGATAGTTCAATAACTATATTTCAATATGATTAATTTCCTTGTAATCTTATATACTTTGTTGTATGCATGTAAAATACTATTTTAAAAGAGGTCTATAGCATAAGAAAGTTAACTCTAGTAATAAATTGTCAATTCCAACAAAATGCTATTACCATGTCAAATTAGATAATCTTTAAACAAAATAATATTAGCTTAGCTCCCCATAAGATTTCCTTCAATTAGCACAACTTAATATTATGCCCTTGAATTTTGAGTGATTATAAGAGGCATCTACCCATAGAATATCTGTGCAGGCATTGCTGATTTCTGTATTTATTATCCATTATAAGGAAACCCACTAAGTTAATTTCTGTTAGAAACGAATTATTATAGTTCTGTTTAACCAGACCACAGAAACTATGTGTCTTTTTTGTTTGCCTTTTAGTTGTTGCCATTGTTTTGCTAAGACTGCCCGGAAAGTCAAAGCGAAATGTAGTACCTAATGATAATGAAAATATCATCTCAGTTTTGCTGTAAAGTTGCCTCCTTTCCCTTAAAATAGTTTCTGTTATACTCTTTTACCTGTCCTATATCATATTTTAAAAAAATTATAGCTTGACACAAGATGTTTTTTGAAGTAGGAAGGGTGAGAAATACGAACAAATTATTCTTAATGGCTTTGCAGAATATATTATAAAGCCCTTCTATCAACATATTGTATGAGCTCTTTCCCATTCTGGGAAAGGAAAATCAAAGGGTCTTTACTTCCTCCTCCCCCATCTAGGTTCTAGACACTTTCTGAGTCATCAGTGTTCATGAGCACAACCCTAATCCACTGCTAGAAATGGAGGGGTTTCTCCACCTGGATAGCATTTGTAGAAGCCCAGGCAGGTCATGCCCACCACAAGAAGATTCCACCAGGCCTAGTAAAAATAATCTGCCCTCATGACATTCCAGTGATTCAGTTCTCCCAAGCATTAATTAACAGTTATGCAAATATTCATGAACAGTGGAAGGACTTTGGCTTTTAAGGAGTTACTCACAAAACCAGCATCTGATTTTTTGAATCAATGTAATTGCCACCCACTTCCTACTCTCTTCCTCCCTTTCCCATCATCACTCTCATTCCCCCACAATCCAGATTCACTCATCTAAGGGAACTTCCAGAGGCTTCCTGAAGACTTCCCAGGAAAAACAAAGGAATAAAGGTTCCAAAAGAAAAGTGGCAACCCATTTGAATCATTTCAAATCAGGAATGAGACTCCTTGAGACTTCACCCTGAGTGAAGCACCCAATGTGCCCACCCACCAAGTGTCGATTTGGGCCTGACTCATTGGTATTGACAAGAAGCAATGAGTTTTCATAGTGAATTCATGATCAGGAGTAAGGATAGCTGAGTGATGTAACTTTGCTCTCCCCTTGACCTGTTGGAAGATCCAAAGCATATTTTACCCATCAGTTTTTCAATGGGTGCTAAATGACTAGCCCTCCTTACAAAGTATTCTGATCTCTCAGGAAGAAAAATTATAACCAAACCCCACACAAGGCTCAACTTACAGTATCAAAGGGTAGAAAATATTTTCTGCTTAGGAAGTAGTGGTCATGGAAAAAGAAAAAGATAAAGAAAGAAGGAAAATAAGAAAGACAGAAAGGAAAACAGAAAGAAAGGAAGGAAGGAAGGGAGGAAGGAAGGGAGGAAGGAAGGAAGGAAGGAAGGAAGGAAGGAAGGAAGGAAGGAAGGAAGGGAGGGAGGGAGGGAGGGAGGGAGGGAGGGAGGGAGGGAAGGAAGGAAGGAAGGAGGGAAGGAGGGAAAGAGGGAAGGAGGGAAGGAGGGAAGGAAGGAAGGAAGGAAGGAAAGAAGGAAGGAAGAGCAAAACAATCCTGAGACTGAAGCCTAATTTCAAAATTTATCTTGTGTATTTTTCTTGTATTTGACTGTTTATCATAATGATGACTTAAGTTTTACCTTAGAGTCATAATTTCTCAATACAAATTCCATCCTTGAATAATTGATCAATGCCTCTCAGGAAGTCAGAAGGCTAAAAAGAGCATTAAATCATTCAACAGAGATATCATAAATAACCACCATGTATCAAGCCCTAGAATAAAGAATCAGGTATATTTTAGAGAATAAAACAAGCCCTCAAATAAAAAAGCAGTTACACTTCAATGAATAAAAGTATATTCTACTGACTAAGGTAAATGTTAATTTCTGTAATAAACTTTCTGTAATAAACTTTAAGGACTGCAAGATTCTATCCTACATCAATTGAATGCAAATCAATCACTTTAATTAAGCTAAGCCCTCGCTCATGGAAACGTTTTTGGTCATTTTTCATAAGGTTAAATATGCATCTACCCCATGAGTCAGCAATTCCACTTCTAGGTAAATGCCCCCCAAATGAATAATACGCCCATAAAATACTTGTTGTACAAGAATATTCATAACAAATTTATCCATAAAAGGCAAAAACTGGAAATGACCCAGATGTCATCAACAGAGAATGGAGAAACAATTTTTAGTGTATTCTTACAATGGAAGCTATTCAGCAATAAAAATAAACGAACTTCTGATACAAGCAACAACATGAATGTATCTTAAAGACATTACAACACAATGAAAGTAAGAAGCCAAGAACAGGAAAAACTGATGTATAGTGATATAAGTCCAAAAATGGTTACCTTTGGTGAGGGATTAACTGGAGAAGGGCATAAGGGAACTTTCAAGGATATTGGGAAAACTCCACATCTTATTATGCATGGTGGTTACTGAAAATTTAAAATATTCCTTATTTGTTTTATGTAAATTATACCATAACTTTAAAAATAAACCTATATGTAAGTGTTTCTTCTAGTTTACCTGCTCACCTTAAAAAAAAAAAAAAGAAAGAAATGAAAACAGAGAAGAAAAGAGAAGAATAAAAGACAGGCATAGTCTTCGTAGTCCAATAAGGAGAGACAGACAACTCACAAGCAAATAAGCACACTGATAATCAAAAATTATTGGTAAATGCATGAGATAATTGAACAGAGTGTGTAATACAGAGTATCAGGGAGGGCTCTTGTTAGCGTGACTGCGGAAGGCCTTTCTGAGATTACCCGAGAGCAAACAAGCCATGTATGGAGTTTATGAGTAAAGAGAAGCATTTCAAACAGAAGAAATAGCATGTGCAAAGACTCTGGGGTTAGACTGTGATGGTTCCTGGAGTTGAAGGAGCCAGTGCAGCTGAAGCATGGTGGTTGATGGAGAAAGTAGGATGAGATGAGGCTGGGGAGGTAGGAAGGGGCCAGACCACACAGGCCAGACAGGCCATGGTCAAAAGTTTAGATGTTATTCTTAGAGTAACAGAAAGTTATGAAGAGGTTAATGCTGGGGAATTGTACAATCTAATTTATGTTTTCTAAATCATTACTGTGGCTGCTGGCATGAACATGAACAAGAGGAGCCCAAGGGCTTTGTAAATCAGGTTCTGTCATGAAAGTTATTAACCTCTTTGAGACGGGATTTAGTTTTTAGGTTGTATGAAGCAATTTTATTCTAACATTTTGATCTTAAAGGTTTGAGTGAGATGCGTAAAAGAAGGATCGTCCTCTACTAATTAATTGAAATTGGTTAGCTTTTTTCTGATCATTTTATTTTGTTCTTCAACCCAAAGAGAAAATTACTCAAATACTCTTGACACCAGAATGGAGCTTGTTTGTTAATAAAATGCAGTCCCTACTGTTGAGGCTGAAGCTTCTGGAGGGACATAGAGAAAGGATAAAGAAGAAGTTGCCCCCAACCAGCCAGTCCCATCCACTGGGTCATTTCACAATCACTTGGTGTAAGTATGGGGAGAAGGTTAGGTACAGAATTCAAAGCTAGATTATCTTCTTCGGTATTCTGCAAGTATCTTAAAAACAAATGCATAGGTTAGCAGAAAAGAGAAGCAATTTTCTCATCTCTTCTCCCCCACATCTCATCTCCCAGCGTCATAAAGAGTAGACAATTCAGCCTGCAAAGCGAACATGGAAAACACCCATCAGATCTGCAGCTGAGGAGTCCCCAGAGAGAGACAATTTCATACATCAAAGACTGCAAACATCCTCACATTGTCTGATTGTGCACTACTTGGAACAATGAATAATATTCCACCCCCATGGGGTTACCTGATTAAACAAAAAGTAAAAGTTGACAAACAGTGTGGGGAAACAGTGACAAACTCACATACCTTATATCTGCAGTGGAAATCAATGCTCAGCAAATGTGAGGTGAGGAAATCCCACACCATGGGGGAGATCAAAAGAAAAAGCTCTAGCTGTTGAGCTTGTTTTCAGCCTGTCAACTGAAGCAGGTGTCTTCTCACTCAGAAACAGGTAGAGCAGGGAGCACCCAAGGTGACCTCCACCTCCCACATCCCACTTGGAAACAAAAGTTTTACTTGAGAACAGATTTCCCCAGTATCTTTAGATCACTAAGTTGTTTTAAGAACAATAAAATAAAAGGTTAGAAAGAACAACAATGCAGTCTCATCAAGTTATAAGCAAAAAAAAAAAAAAAAAAAAGACCATCAGAGAGAATGAGCTGTACCTACAGACACATCAGAACGTGATTCCCACACCCCCCCCAGGAAAACATTTTTCTCAGAAGCCACCAACCAAGGGTTTTCATTTACTTGAATCTGTCAATGTCTGAGGATTCTTCATTCACCATGAATGAAGCCCTAGCCACAGTACTTGCCACGCTTTTGCCACTAAAGTCAATTCATGCTTTATTTATTGTCGAGATCTGTTCTCTCTCTCTCTCTGCTCCTCATATGTAATTTTTAAAAATTTAAATGTCTTGTCAAAGCAAAGAGTCTGAAGGTTAACTATTGGTTTCCACAGAGTTTAGAAAATAGAAAAAGAGAATCTTGTTTCTTTTTAATTAGAGCATGAGGTTTTAACTCAGTGTACATAAATTCAGGCCCATTATCTAAAGGATAAAATAAATGTTAAGTACTGCTTGTTTATATGCAGGATCTAAACATCTCCATAGGATTCCAAAATGGAAATTTGGTGGCATTTTTGAAGTCACTAAGATTCATTCAGGAAGGCTTCATTTATTTTCAGAAAAGGTGAAATGGGTCCACTTCTAGCTCTCCTAGAAAAGAGGGTTTGCTTGCAAGTGTTTCAATTTGAATCCTTGGAAAATGAAGACAATCTGAGGGTCAATTTTGCTCTCACCCTCAGTTGATTTCGCTGTCTTTTGTTCTTTTGCCAGAGAAGCATGCATTGAACTGAGAATGTGATTGTCAATACTTTATTTAAGAGATCTTCAATAAAGCACACTACCTAAGTGCTAGTTTTCGTGGAATCTTTGGGGTCTTGGAAACCACTGCTGAATTAGCAGTACCAGCAGGCAGGATGTGCCATGGCCAACCCATGGGGCCTCGTGCCTTCTGAAGGCCCTAAGCCTGGCTCTCTCTGATGCATCCATGGCCACAGTCACTTCCCACTCACTCTTGCTGAGAAACAAGGCAGACTCTGTGCAAGTATTCTGATTACCACACAGAGAAACTGACCCAAGAAGAAGCCAGCATGGTAGAAAGCAGAATGCTATAACCCTTTGAGCTGCGAAATCAACACTTTGAAACCTGCCCTACCTCTGAACTTTCTGACACATGAAAGAATTGCAAACTTTATGTTAAAGGCACATTTGAGTGTGAGAATTCTGCTACTTGCTGGCAAAATCACCCTGATCCAGGGAGTCAGCATTAGTCAGATAATGTTTTTGGGGTGCCTTTATGTGCCAGGCACAACACTGGACACTAGGTACACAGCAGTGAATAGAAGGGAATTCTTCCTTATGGTCAAGTGGAGAAGACACACATTAAATACACAAATACACATAACGAAGAAATTTCTAATATGCAAAAGTACTACAAAGAAGAATACTAGGGCCTTTGGACATGTACAACTAGGGGAACTTAGAGGGTTTAGTGGAGTCAGAGAAGGCCTTCTTAAAGAAAGTCATATTTAATTTGAGCGTGAAACAATAAGTGGGAGTTATTTAAACAAAGAGTGTGTGACTTGGGGGGAGAAGGGTCAGGTAAAGGGACAGCACATGAAGGGACATTTCAGCACATGACCTTTAATTGGCCCTAGTATTCAGGTCCACACAGAAGACGGCAGGAACAGAAAGTGGGAGGCTTCAAGAGAGGCTGGAGGGGTAAGAGTCAGTGTAGCGGCACAAGTGGCCAGAGGCCACATCAGTAGGTGAGCCAAGTTAAGAAATTGGGGCTAACCTCAATGAGAAGCCCTGGAAGAGTTTTAAGCAAAGAAGTGAACCACAGAACCAGATGTGTGATGTGTGATCTTAAAAAAATACTCCAATAGCAAGGTGAAGAATGGATTCCTGGACGTCAAGAGCAGGGCCAGAAGAGCAGGAAACTAAGTGAAAGGACAAGGATGGGAAAGAATCTGAGGGGATGGAAAGCACGGAGGTGGGAGACTTGATGATGGGTGGGAGAGAGGAGTAGAGGAGAGAGAGTAATCAGAAGAGATCCCTGATCCCTGGCCTCATGCATGGAGAATAATGCCATTTACTGAGATTCAGAGCAGGGAAGTTGGGTGGAGCAGGTGATAGGGAGGAGGAGAAGGGCCATAATTTAGTTTAAGGAATGTTCATTTTCAGGTGCATATGAGACAGCTAAGTTTGCTCTTTATCTCTCTCAAGAAATATGTTGATCAAATATTTATAAAGTAGGCTCAGAAATCTGGGGACCTTATTTTCAACACTGAATTTGGGTACTTAGTTATATGCACAACAAAGCCTCCGTGACCAATGCACACACCTGGCCCTTGTGGTTTTCTAGCTGGAGTAACTACCCAACATTCCCATTTAAGGTAGGGGCCCGCAGTATGTTGCACTTTGCTTCTCTTTCCAGAAAATCAATAAAAGAACCATAATACAACACTCTGTACTTCTGAGATGACCAGAGATGATCTTCGATGAGATTAAAAAAATAAAATCTTAAAAAAGGGTTCTATCCCACTGTCTAAGCTCTTCCATGCTCAATACAGGCTGTCTTCGTGAAAGTCACACCGCCTGGACCATCATTGTTCTGTTCCAAAGAGACATCACAGGACATGTCAGCATATGACTTTTATTAGTCCTAGTATTTGGATCCCCACAGAGGAGAACAAAACAGCCTCAGAGAATAATGTAGATACTTCACATTTGGATTCATGAGTATTCAATGGCATGATTAAATAAGATGTCTATATGCTCAGTTAAGGAGACCCCATTTCATTTATATTCACTATTATCTATATTTAATAACTACCACTATATACAAGCAAGTAAATGTGTTGCTATTTACAAGCAAGCAAATGTAATAACTATTGACCACTATATGCAAACAAGCAAATGACTTGAATTGTATTTTTCTTGAAAAGGAATAGATTTTAAACAACCATCAACCATATTTTAAAGTATTACAAGGTTCCTGGGAGTGTCTTTTATCTATGGCACACATCGTTCAGAATCTAACTAGGTTTTTAATTGGGAATCTAATGGGTTTATCATGTACAACATGATAATTTGAAATATGTATACATTGTGGCATGGCTAAATGAAAACGTCTCTCTCTGTCCAATGGCTATAACTATAGTGCTATAAGATGGAGTGGGCTTATCCATTTGGTTTTTTCTCCAGTGCTCCTCCCTGCTTTCGTTTTCCTGATTAATCTCTTGCAATGATGGTAAAATGGTAGCAGAACATGTCAAAATGAATCATCTATCCCCCCAAATGTCTACTTACCAAAAGTAAATAAGGCTTACCTACTTGTAGCTCTTGTTCGTTATGAAAATTATTGAAACCTCAAGCAACTAAAGCCTACCTTCAGACAAGACCACAGCACACTGCCAGGAAATGTCTTTTCATAAGATGGGGCTCATAGGAAAGCAGTTTTCTCTTCTTTTGTTCTGGGAGGAAAGAGACATTTGGCTGTGTAGAAGGAGGGCTCAGAAAGGTAACTTAGGAGGAGAATGAGAGGTCTGGAACTAAAGAATTGTTTTTGACAACTGGCTCATCCTAACCACAGATAAGCAGAGGCTGGTTTCCTGACACAAAGGCCTGGAAGGTAATTGGGAGTGCACTTGGAAGAGGCCAGAGTGAGGGACAGGAAGGAATCACTAAGAGAGTGCTACTGAGATGGGGAAGTGACAGTGGAAGGAGACAAAGCCAGAGCCTTCTTTTTGTGATTTTTATTCTACACATTGTTTTCATTTTCCTTTCCTTCCCTCCCTCTTCCCCCCACACCAGCTTATTCCTGCAAACCCTCTGAGGAAACAAGCATTTTCCCTATGAATTTCCTGGGCGGGTCTGAGCTGGATAATCTAGCAAGCTCCTTCAATGTTCCTTCTCTTCATACAAGGTATAAAAGTTACAGAAGTTGAAAGGTGGTGTATGTATTGAATATGTCATTGATATATTAATTTATAAGGGCATTTATACATTTAACTGACCTACAAAAATTCCTTTCCTCTACACACAGGTTAAGTCAATAAGACACAGTCAAAGACCAAGGAGCACTTTCTTAAAAGTTCTGGCAGACAGCAGGCTGTTGATCCCTCTGACCTGTCTGTCCGAGTGGTGTGTCGCGTCCTCTTCCTCTCTCTGCCCATCTCTGGGTGTGCCATCTCTATAAGTACCACCCACAGCAGGGAAGAGGTGAGGGGGTCTGCCTTTAAAGAATGGACAATTTCTTAGTTTTGTTTCTTCTTAGTGACTTAAAACTAAAGGTTCATTGAGTTGGGAAGTCACAACTATTGACTAGAAGGAGACCTTAAAAGGATTTATAGCTCTCATTGGTGTTTTTCCCACTCTTCCCCTATTCATGAAACATCTGCTCAGCACGGTGACAGAAGGAGGGATTTACTGGGCCTTGCCCACACTGAGAGCATTGTTGTTTCTTGTCTTTGCTCACATCTGTCTGCTGGGTCATTCTCATCCATCTCTCAAGGGATATATGTCCAGCTCTTGACCCACATCTTCTCTAGAAATGAATCCCCTGACTCCTGTAATTCAGACCAGAGCTGATCCAGAACTTTTACTTGACATTTGTCATGCCCAGAACTGCCATGGTTCTAATCTTTTTGTGATCATCTAAACATTTACATAGAAAGCCTGTCCTGTAATCTCTTTGAAGACTGAAGGGTGCAACACCCAGCCTAGGGCTGAGCATTCCTAATAAGGGCCTTTGAAAATCTTTAGAAGTATTAGTTTTCTGCTAATAAATAAATTTCTAATTTCCATCCTCCACTTTATTCTTCATCTTGCCTAATTGAATTGATTTCTTTTTCACTTCTCTTTCAAATTTCTTTATGTGGTTGGCTCTTTTTCCCTTAATAATACACTATATATTACTATAAAAGTCTTCGAGTGAATCTGTATCTGCTATCTCCAATTTTTATTCTCTTATGCTTTCTTACACTCCTTCAAATCAGATGTTTGTCCTCAAAGCCACACCAAACCTGCTGTTATCAAGGTCACCAATGACCCCTGTTTTGTTGGCTCAATTCTCAGCATTTCTAAGCACTCGTCATACTTCATCTGTAAGAATCATTTGACATAGTAGACCATTCCCTACTCCTTCATACACTTTCTCCATCTGATTTCTAGGACCCCACACTCTTTGGTTTTCCTCCTACCCTGTGGGTCACTTCTTTTCCCTCTCCTTTACTGATTTCTCCTCTTCTCTGCAATCTCTTTATCCTGGTGTATGCCAAGACTCAGTCCTTGGTCCTCTGTTTTTCTCTGTCAACATTAACTTATCCTGTCTCATGACTTTAAATAGTGTTATATTCCATGACTCTCAAATTTCTACATCCAGCCCAAACCTCTCTCTTGAACTTTAGAATCATATCCAGAACTGCCTGCTTTATATTTTTGAATATAAAATATTGAAATATAAAGTGTTGGAAACACAAATCCCTTTAGGTTCAACTTGTCCAAAACAGAACTTTTCCTCTTCTCTCTCACACGTGAACTCCTGGTCTTCCCGTCTTCATCTTGGTTAATTGTTACTTCATCCCTCCAGTCACTCAGGTCAAAAATAACCTGTGTGTGTCTGAGCTGGGTATCATCAAACCCACCCAGCATGCCTGACCTCTTTCTCTCTCACAACCCACATCCTATCAGTCAGTAAATCCTGTCACCTCTTGCCTTCAAAATATATCCAGGATCTGACCACTTCTCACTACCACTACTGCTCCCGCCCTGGCCCTGGTCACCCTCACCTATCGCTTGGATTGTTGTCACAGCTCTTTCCTGGTCTCCTCACCTTTACCTTTGCCTATCCATAGTCTATTCACAATACAGAAGTCAGACCCTCTTAAAACATAAGTCAGATCATATCACTCCTTTAAAGAGGCTCCCTACCTCACTCAGAGTAAAACCCAAAGCCCTTAGAGTGCCCATTAAGGACCTGCCTGAATAGCCCTTCACCTACCTCGTTAATTCTCTGACCTCACTTCATATGACTCTCCTCATCCCCCACTCCACTCCAGACAGACTGATCTCCTTGTGCTGCCTGGAACGTTCCAGCAACTCTCCTTCCTTAGGTTCTTTATACCAGCTATTGCCTCTGCCTGGAAACACGTAAGCCCCTAAAATCTACCTGAATCTTTCCCTCACCCCCTCTTAAGCCTTCACTCAAATGTCATTTTCTCAGCAAGACCTACTCTGGACTTCCTATGTAATACTACAACCACATTCTACCCCATACTCTTATACTTTCCCTATCTTGCTCTACTTCTCTTTTTCCTTAGCTCTACCATCTTATAACATGTAACATACTTATTTATTTCACTTATTATTTCTGTCTCCACCAGCAGCAATAAAAGCTTCATGAGGATAGAGGTCTATGTTTGTTCACCAGTGTGTCTCAAGTCCCTAGAATGGTGCTTTCACATGTATGGAGGAATGAGTCAGTGTGTTCAGAAACCCACTCAATCCCACAGCAATAGAGAATGACCTGCTGCATATGCCCCTAACTTAGAAAAGACAAATCCAAAAAGGACCTGACTATTAATCAAAGTTAAGGCTTAGGACCCCATTTTCCCTCTGTGTTCTCACATAGGCATTGCCTGCCATCCCCTTCATACAAGTTACTGTGCAAAAAAGGAATTTACCTTGATATGTGAATCCCACTCTAAATACAGGACTGGGAATACATGAGAGAATGATGTTATGAACTGTTATCTACTTTTCTAAGAAAGAACATATTCTCTTCCTTCAATAATTATTAAGCCCTGACTCTGTGCCAAGAATGGGGAACATGCTATTAACAGGCAGAAAAGGACCCTAATGTCCTGGAGATTTAATTCTAGCATAATTGCATATCCTCATCCTCAGTCTCTACCAAGGTCTGTCCTCAGATGGCCAGCTGGTAGAATGTTATTTCCCCTGGCGGGGAGAGAAAGAAAAACCCAGGCTCTACATTACTCTTATCCTTTAAAACCTTGCTACTCAAAGTGTGGTCCCCAACTAGCAGCATCAGCCTCAGCTGGAACTTACCAGAAGTGCAGTATCTCAGGTCCCATCCTAGGCCAACTGAATCAGAAACTGCATTTTAATAAGGCCTGCAGATGATTCTTATAAGCCAAAATGTGCATACATGTTGAGGTGCACTGCCTTGGAATTCTCTACTGAATGCACTCACATAGGTATTACATCAATTATGTGATAAGAAAAAATTGAAGAGTAGAAAGGAGTGAATTAACTTCATGTTTTCCTTTTGTGAAAGGACAAAATATCAATTGATTACATGAATGATAACATGAATTATAGTAAAAAAAAATCTAGATTAATGAGTCTGATCACTTAAAAATTTACAGAACACAGGCTGATCTGAAGTAAACATGATAATCATTTGCTGAGATTTTGTGCTGTCATACACATTCAAAAGGCAATATTTAAAATTATTTAAGTAAATATGCTTAAGAGGGTAGACTCTGAGGTCAGACTTTCTGATTTCTAAGCCTGTTACTCTATCACCAGCTGTGTTTCCTGGGCTAATTTGCTTGGTCTCTCTTAAGTTTCAGTTTCTTCTTCTGCACAATAGGGATAATAACACTAGTACTTATTTCACAAGTTTATTATTAGAACCAAATGAGGCAATGTTTATAAAGAAAGAAATAAGCATACTGTTGGCACAATATGGTTGTCATATAATATACTGAGATGCATATAGTAAGAACTCAGTAAATGCTCTATTATTATTATTTCAATCAACATTTAATTTATCCAACAAATATTTTATTTATAGGATACAGTAATACAGAAAAATCAGGAAGGAGTATGAGGAGCCTACTTGGATAAACAGGTCAGTCAAGTCCTCTTTGGGGAGAGGAAATTTACATGGAAACCTGGAGAATGAGAAGTAGCCAGTCACAAAGTGAGATAAAAATCAAGCCGGTAAAGAGAAGAGCAGCTCAAGACGGGTCAAAATCAGGCAGGGCATCATAGACCAGAAGAGGGGTTTGAATCATTTTCATAATCATTGTGAAGCTACTGAATCCTTTTAGACAAGAGAGTGAGTTAAATAGAAATCTCTGTTGGGGCTCCAGTGGGGACAAGGGTCTAGAAAAAGTTCCCAAGACATATGAAGATGTATCAACATACTGTTAGTTTCTAAGGAATTGTTACTCAAATAGTCTGATTTGAGGTTTCCTGCCAAAGTGGAAAATTCTCCTCCCAGGTCCTCCCACCCTTCATTTTGCTACCTGGTCCCTCCTCATTTAATACATCCAAAGCCCAGTCCACATGTCAGCTTCTTTGTGAAACTTGTCTTTGTGGAACTCTGGCTTCTGTCACCTCCATTCAGGGCTCTTTTTTCAGATCACTCAGAGCACCTGGCACGTGCCTCTGTAGTAGAGCCTCTAGCTCATGCAACTGTAAATAGCTGCAATTCCTTTCTCTCTGCCATACTTATTTAAGGCTAAATATATCCTTTCCAGCTTTGTAGTCTTAGCACCTATTATAAAATGGGCACACTGGCACATAGTGAGTACTCAATACATGTGATTTTGAATAAATGATCTAATCTTTAGTTACCAGTTCTTTCCTTCCTACAAAAATTGTGCCTAATTCAACTTCTGCATGTCAAGGCAAACTGAGGACCCTAAGACTTGGAGTTTTCTTGCGAAAATTATCTCTTTTAGTGACAATCCCTTGGAAGAGAAAAATCTCAATTAGCAATGCATTTCACTAACAAAGTGGACATGTATTTTGCTCATTTTTTTTTTTAACTTCAGCTCAGGATTATTGCCATAGTAGCCACAGAAGAATTTCTATATCACCGGTACTGTGTTCTGTTTTTCTTAGACTTTCCTCTCTGTGGCCCTCTGCGGTGCTTCTCATCTACAGAGGGGAAACTGAAGCACAGGAAGAGCCGGCCACACAGTGAGTCAGTGATCAGACAAGGCTTCCTGTGAGAAGGTGCTCTGGAGGCATCTCTGAGGCAGACACACTCGTCCCTGACATCACCTCACCCTCCCTGCTCTCTCTCTTATGGATCCTCCCAGCTACAGCTTTAACTCTTCCCTTGTCCTATCAATCTTGGCCTGTGTTCTTGGCCATCCCAGAAAACACAGTCACCTCACCTCAGACCCCTCATCTGGGCCAAACCTCCTATGCTGTCCCCTGTCCTTATCCTCCTTCAGAACTACTCACTCTTCCTTGTCACCATTGCCTTCCTGCCACCCTTCCCCCATCTGGGCAGAGATACCCTTGAAGGCCCGCTCTTTGAAACAAATGTAGAACCTCAAGTTGACAAAGAACCCAAAGAATCACCAAATACTACCCCTGAAGGTATTTTCCAGAGTACTACTTGCTAATCTGGTCAACCAATTTGTGCTAATGGGAGGTTAAAGGAAAGAAGGAAAGTCCTAAACTGAAAGGAGCCAAAATTAAGTACTCTTTCAACTTTCAGAGTGACATAACTGCTGTAACTGCTTAGTCAAGACCAGCATGCTAGCATGTTCCCCGGAAGAGTTGGAATTCATCTGTACCAAAAGTTTTCTTGGGCCTGAAAGGACAGGAGAGAAGAAATTCCCTCCTGATGAATCTGTAACGTACATCCTTGCCAGAGAGTATTCAGGTTTAGGCAACCTGAAGCTTAAACAATTTTGGTGGCATCTTTTAGAAAAAAAAGAATACAACATTACAAATTACAAATACAGAATTAGGTACCAATGTGAGCATTTATTAAGAATAAGAAGAGAAATCAAAACAAATTGCACATTTTTAAAAAGCTGAGAAATACCATTTATGGTATCATCACAAAATTCACGGCCTCCCAGGCCCAGAGTAGTGAGGAGCCCTGAAGTTTGTTTCACGGGCATATGAAACTCTGACATCAACTCTGGAGTTCTTGTTCTCTTTCATTTCCTGCCTACATTTTTTGAAAGGTTGTCTGTCCTCATCTCCCCTGTTTTGTCACCACTGAATCACTCCCTATATGTAGGCACTTAGTTCCAGTCCATGTCACCTCAATGAAATAACTGTCTCCAACATTCCCAGTGGTTCCTAGTCCCCAAATCAGAGCCCTCATGCTCCTATCTCTCATTAGCCATAGGCACTCATAACCATGTTTTCCTTCCAAAATTTAATCTGCCTTGGCATGCAAGAGCCTGTATTGTCACAGTTTTTCTATGGCATGTGTTCATCTTTCTTTTTCATTGGTTTCACATCCTCTTTCCATTCACCAATCAGGTATAATCCAAGGCTCTATCATCAACATTTTTGCTCTTGTCATTCCACATGCCTCTCCATCACCTCTCAAATCTTCAAACCTACAGGTTTTCACCTCCCTGTGAAAGTACCCCTGGACCTCAAACTCAGTGTGCTCAAAACCAAACCAATTGCACTCACTCCTAAACTGGATATTGCCCTCACTACATACTGAAACTCACTGTTTCTAAAGTTGAACACTTCATTCTCCCCCATAATTAGCTGCTTATCAAAAATTCCTCCTTTCTGTTAAAGGTTTGACCTAAGTGGATGATATTCAGTCATAATCTCAGCATAGGAAATGACACTGTCTTTCTTTTGTCTTTTCTGCATAAAGAAATTCACTCAGGTTTCTTCCTCATGAGAACAGGAAGTTGCTCTGAAGGGCTGGCTGAGAGGAAGAGCATCTGCAACCCACTGGGTAAGGTCTGATTTAAATTTAATTCTGTGTCTGTCTCCTAGACAGCCCACCACAAGACTTACTCCGCCTAATATTCAGTCAATAGAGATGATGATTGCAAAGTCAGAAGGCCTCCTTGGCAGCATCCTAGAGACTCTTACTTCCTAAAGCTGGAAGGCAAAAAAAAAAAAAAACTCTGAGGATCAGTTCTAGGTCTTAATGACAGGTTAGTAGACTCCAGGGAAACTTAAATCCTCAACTCTGGCAAGTCTGCTTTGCCAGAAGAAGGACCCTAGTTGAAAAACAATGGTACCCTGAGACTTGGAAATAGGACATTTGGGTCAATGTACTCAAAAACCTTGAAACACCAGATTCATTTGACCTTTCTGGATGAGCAGAACTATCCCACTCCTCCATATTAAAGGCTAACACTTCTCCTTGCATGAAGATGACACAGCAGCCACTGTCTTGAAAAACAATACTTTCAAAGATCAGAATTTACTCCCACTTCCCCTTCTGGCCACCTGGCCAATAACTAGGCTTATTCACAACATAATGTATAATAGTGGGGAAAACCAAAGTCCACCACCACCACCACAACCACCCCTCAGTGAACACAGTAAATCCAAACTAATCTTGCATGCTAGAGGAAATGGCAGGGGTGGTAGTTCTTACAATATTTCCATTTAATTCACCAGTCCAACCCATCAAGAAACTCTGTGGATCCTGTAGGATGCCCATGGACTGCTGCAAACTCCATCTGTACTGGCTCTAAGTGCACTTGCTGTGACAGACGTGATGTCTTTGTTAGAACAGATTAGCACAGCCTCAGCTACATGTGCCATTGACATAGCCAGTGAATTCTTTTACATCCTTTCAAGACAATAAATCAAAAAAGCCCACATTCATATGGAAGGGACAATAGTCTATATTTTTGGTCTTCCCCTAGGGTTATATTACCCTCTTCCTCTGGCATAATATAGTCTGAAGGGACTTGGACTGTCGGAACATTCCAAAGAACATCATATTAGTACATTCTATAGATAACACCATGTTAATCAGCCAGTGAGCAAGATGTGGCAAATATTTTGGAGGCCTTTGTAAGATGTGTGCACTCCAGAGGGTAGGAAATGTATACTCAGAAGATTCAGGGGCCAGTCACATCAGTCAAGATTGTAGGGATCCGGTTATCTGGGGAATAATTTACACAACTCCTTTACCAGAATCTTCCTCTCCCCTTGCCCTTTTATCCTTCCACCACAATTCGTGCAGACCTCCAATCACCCTATTCTTTAGCTCATGAGTGGCACCATAAACTAGAGATCCAAAACATAACTTATTATCTTCCCCAGAAACCCTCCTCCTCTTCTATTTTACATCTCTTGATGAGTGTCTTCATCACCCACTCAACTGCCCTGCCTGGAATCTGGGCATTTGCCCAGGCTTTATCTCTCCCTTTGCCCCTGTGTTGAGTTAGTCACTGAGTCCTAAACATTTCTCTTGTCTAGCTTCTCATCCACTCTGCTACCCAATTCAAGTCATAAGCATTCCTTTCTTGGACTGACACTGGAAACAAATATTACTTGAGAAGAATACCAATTTTGGAAACCTGTTGGTCTGTTGACTTGAGTTTAACTTTCATTTGCTTATTCTCCACTATGTGAACTTGGACAAGTAAATTGGCCTCTTTAAGCCTCAGTTTCTTCATTTGTAAAATAAGGTTGGCATGAAGACAAGATGAAACAAATGTGTAAAGTGCCTGACAGAGGAACGAGTTTATAAATGACAGCAATGGGCAAGAATTGGTAGTAGTCATAGTACAAGAGCCTTCCTTACTGATCTCACTGTCTTTAATGACAAGCCTCTAATTTATATTGCCTAGATGATTATTTCAACATGTAGATCTGGTTATGTTGCTGTGCTGCTTGTTGCCCCCTTGCATTGATTCCTATGGACTAACTGATAATATACAATCCCTTTGCATGATTAACGAGATTCTTTGAGGCCTTTCCCATCTTTTCTCTACACTCTCTGAACCCTGTACCATCAGCATTACATTTTTCATTTAGACAATAAAAACTTATCTGTGCTCCTCTGAACAACTAATGCTCTGTTGTGCCTCAATGTCTGCCTATGCTAGTCTTTTACATAAAAATACAACTGCCATCTCTTCCTCGTCTCTTATGTCTTAACTAAAAGCTCTTACCTCTGAGAAACCTTCACTGAATTTTATCTAAAGCCCCCATGAACTCTATACACTCCTCTGCTCTAGCAAGATGCCATTATATTCTGACTCTATTCATACCATTCTCCCCAACTTTAGTGCATCATCCTTGAGGTCAGGGGGTCCATCATGTTCATATTTGCCCCCTGTCCAACTCCACACCTAGTACATACTAAAAGCTGAACAAAAGAATGAAGAAATGATGGCCACCATCTCATGCAGAATTAAATGCATATTTAATTATATGTTAATGAGACAAGTCTCAACCCCCAAATTCAAGCATGAACAAAATGCAACTTTATTTTACCACTTGTGATGGTTAATACTGAGTGTCAATTTGATTGGATTGAAGGATACAAAGTATCAATCCTAGGTGTGCCTGTGAGGGTCTTCCCAAAAGAGATTAACATTTGAGTCAGTGGGCTGGGGAAAGCACGTTCACCCTTAATCTGGTGGGCACAATCTAAGCAGCTTCCAGCAAATATAAAGCAGGCAGAGAAACATGAAAAAGAGAGGTGGGCCTGGCCTCCCAGCCTACATTTTTCTCCCATGCTGGTTGCTTCCTGTTCTAGAACTTCGGACTCCAAGGTCTTCAGTTTTGGGACGTGGACTTGCTTTCCTTGCTCCTCAGCTTGCAAACAGCCTGTTGTGAGACCTTGTGATCATGTAAGTTAATACTTAATAAACTCATATATATATGTGTGTGTGTGTGTGTGTGTGTGTGTGTGTGTGTGTGTGTATCTCCTATTAGTTCTATCCCTGTAAGAGAACCCTGACCAATACAGATTTTGGTACCAGGAGTGGTTCTAGAGGAACAGAATATTAAGGATGGAGTTCTTTCATTGGTTTTGGGGTTTCTGGAGTTGGCTGCTTAATATGATTAGACCCCAAAATGCTAAGGACTCTACTTCTAATAGTATGGAGAACACTGATAGTCCTTGGCATGAACTGTTTAGATACTTATGCCAAATAAATACATTTGACACTCCTAGTTCACCACTCATGAGAGGCAAGGAGTTTAGTGACTCTATACATAATAACTTTGACCATATGTGTAGAACCAAGGAACATAATGAAGCTGGTTGATTGCTCCTAAGTTCAGTAGACAAAGTGATGAAAGAAAATGGTGAACTCAGGGATTCTGTCTCCTGGCTTCAGAAGCAGGTATTAAGCCTCAAATCTGCTAAGATTGCCCTGAGTGAGAGTCTTATCTCCTGTAGGCAAAGAGCTGAAATTGTGGAAAAACAGACACAGGCTCTTATCATGTGAGTGGCTGGCCTGCAACCAAAGGTGCATGCATAGCCAAGTGTCTACTGTTAAAGTGAGGGCATTGATTGGAAAACAATGGGACCCAGCAACTTGGAATGGGGATGTGAGGGAGGACCCTGATGAAGTTGGGGACACTGAGTTTGTAAATTGTGATGAAACTATTTTTGCCAGAAGGAACAGCTTCTCCATCCCTAGTAGTGGCAACATCCCCTCCCTGACCCATGCTGCCATCAGCCTTTCCACCTTTGTCTGAGTATGAGATAAGCCCTGTGCTGCCTGAGGCAACAGTGATAGCCTTCCCAGAGGCAGTTGCCAGGCAAAATAATGTTGATTCTCCTCAGGAGCCACCCCCAAAACCCCTGTTTGCTTCTAGACCTATAACTAAAGTCCCAGTGAGCCCCAGAGGTGAGGTTGAGAGTGTGACCCATGAGGAGGTGCACTACACTAGAAAAGAACTATTTGAGTTCTCTAATTTATATACACAGCAATCTGGAGAGCAGACATGTGAATGGATATTAAGGGCACGGGATAATGGTGGAAGGAACATAGAGTTGGAACAGGCTGAATTTATTGAATTGGGCCCACTAAGTAGGAGCTCTGCATTTAACATTGCAGCTTGGGGAGTTAAAAAAGGTTCTAATCATTTCTTTGCTTGGTTAGCTGTAATATGGCTTAAAAGATGTCCCACTGTGAGCAAGCTGGAAATGCCTGATCTCCTTGGTTTAATGTAGAGGAAAGGATACAAAGGCTTAGGGATATTGGGATAGTGGAGTGGATTAGTCACTTTAGACTTACTCATCCCAGTTAGGAGTGTCCAGAAGACATACCTTTGACCAATGCCTTGCAAAATAGATTTGTGAACTCAGTACCTGCATCTTTGAAGAGCCTTGTGATTGCTGTTCTCTATATGTCAGATCTAACCATGGGAACTGTAGTCACTCAACTATAAAATTTTAATACAATGGGAATAATTGGATCCCTAAGGGGCCAAGTGGCAGCACTCAACTGTCAAAGGCAAGGTGGGTGTAGCTACTGTAATGGACAGCAGAGGTGAAGCACCAATCAGAATAGTCTGATTTGTGTAGAGCTCTGGCATTGGCTAATTAATCACACTGTTCCTAGAAGTGAAATTGATAGGACACCTACTGCATTCCTACTTAAATTATACAAACAGAAAACTTCTAGGTCAAAAGGACAAAAGACTAATTTGAATTACAAAAACAGAGAATCACAGCTCCTCAATCAATTTCCAGACTTGAGTCAGTTTACAGACCCAGAACCCCTTGAATGAATGGGAGGCCAGGTCCCCTTGAGGAAGGACCCGACTACATCACCAGCAATTTATGCAGTGAATTTTTCCCCCATCGTTTCCCAAAGAGACCTCCAGCCTTTTACCAGGGTAACTGTGCAATGGGGAAGGGGAAATGATCAGACATTTCGGGGACTACTGGACACTAGCTTTGAGCTGTGGTCAAGGGGATCCCAGGGGACCCAAAACATCATTGTGGTCCTCCAGTTAAGGGTAGGGGCTAATGGAGGTCAGGTAATTAATGGAGTTTTAGCTCAGGTCCAACTTACAGTGATTTCAGTGGGTCCTCAGACACATCCTGTAGTCATTTTCCAACTGCTAGAATGCATAGTTGGCATAGACATACTTAGCAGCTGGTAGAACCCCCACATTAGCTCCCTGACTGGTAGGGTGAGGGCTCTCATGGTGGGAAAGGCTAAATGGAAGACATTAGAGCTGTCTCTACCTGGAAAAACAATAAATAAAAAACAATATCGCATCCCTGGAGGGACTGTGGAGATTAGTGCCACCACCAAGGACTTGAAAGATGCAGGGGTGGTGATTCCCACCACATCCCTGTTCAACTCTCCCATTTGGGCTGTGCAGAAGACAGATGGATCTTGAGGAATGACAGTGGATTATCAAAACTTAACCAAGTGGTGACTCCTATTGCAGCTGCTGTACCAAATGTGGTTTCATTGCTTGAGCAAACTAAGACATCTCCTGGTACCTGGTATGCCGCCATTGACTTGGCAAATGCCTTTTTCTCCATTCCTGTTCATAAGGCCCACCAGAAGCAATTTGCCTTCAGCTGGCAAGGCCAGCAATATGCCTTTGCTGTCCTAACTCAGGGTGTATCAACTCTCTGGCTTTGGGTTTTAATCTTATTCCAAGAGACCTTGATCACTTTTTGCTTCCACAAGATATCACACTGGTCCATTACATTGATAACATTATGCTGATTGGATCCAGTGAGCAAGAAGTAGCAAACACACTGGACTTATTGGTGAGACATTTGCATGCCAGAGGATGGGAAATAAATCTGACTAAAATCCAGGGAACTTCTACCTCAGTAAAATTTCTAGGGGTCCAGTGGTGTGGGACTTGTTGAAATATCCCGTAAGTTGCTGAATTTGGCCTCACCTACGACCAAGAAACAGGCACAACACCTAGTGGGCCTATTGGGATTTTGGAGGCAACACATTCCTCATTTGGGTGTGTTACTCCAGCCTATATATTGAGTGACTCAAAAGGCTCTCAGTTTTGAGTGGGGTCCAGAACAGGAGAAGGCTCTGCAACAGGTTCAGGCTGCTGTGCGAGCTGCTCTGCCACTTGGGCCATATGACCCAGCAGATCCAATGGTGCTTGAGGTGTCAGTGGCAGATAGGGATGCTGTTTGGAACCTCTGGCAGGCTTCCATAGGTCAATCACAGTGGAGGCCTCTAGGATTTTTGAGCAAGGCCCTATCATCTTCTGCAGATAACTACTCTTCTTGTGAGAGGCAGCTCTTGGTCTGTTACTGGGCTTTGGTGGAAACTGAACATTTGACTGGGTCATCAAGTCACCATGTGATCTGAACTGCCTATCATGAACCGGAGACTTTCTCACCCATCTAGCCGTAAAGTGGGTCGTGCACAGCAGCATTCCATCATCAGATGGAAGTGGTGTATATGTGATTGTGTTTGAGCAGATCCTGAAGGCACAAGTAAGTTACATGAGGAAGTGGCTGAAATGCCCATAGTTTTCACTCCTGCCACCCTGCCTTCTCTCCCCTAGCCTGTGCCAATGGCCTCATGGGGAGTTCCCTGTGATCAATTGACAGGAAGAGAAGACTAGGGCCTGGTTCACAGATGGTTCAGCATGATATGCATGCACCACCTGAAAGTGGACAGCCGCAGCACTACAGACCCTTTCTAGGACATCCCTGAAGGACAGCAGTGAAGGGAAATCTTCCCAGTGGACAGAACTTCAAGCAGTGCACCTAGTTGTGCACTTTGCATGGAAGGAGAAATGGCCAGATGTGTGGTTATATACTGATTCATGGACTGTAGCCAATAGTTTGGCTGGATGTTCAGGGACTTGGAAGAAGCACGATTGGAAAATTGGTGACAAAGAAATTTGGGGAAGAAGTATGTGGATGGACCTTTCTGAATGGTCAAAAACTGTAAAGATATTTGTATCCCATGTGAGTGCTCACCTTAGCAGAGGACCTTAGCAGAGATGACCTTAGCAGAGGAGGAGTTTGATAATCAAGTGGATAGGACGTCCCGTTCTGTGGACACCACTCAGTCTCTTTCCCTAGCCACCCCTGTCATTGCCCAATGGACCTATGTACAAAGATGCCACGGTTTCAGGGATGGAGGTTACGCATGGGCTTAGCAAAATGGACTTCCACTCACCAAGGCTGACCTGGCTATGTCCACTGCTGAGTGCCCAGTTTGCTAGCAGCAGAGACCAACACTGAGCCCTCAATATGGCACCATTCCTCAGGGTGATCAGCTAGCTATGTGGTGGTAGGTTGGTTATATTTGACCTCTTCCATCATGGAAAGGGCAGAGGTTTGTCCTCACTGGAATAGACACTTAATCCAGATATGGGTTTGCCTGTCCTGCACATAATGTTTCTGCCAAGACTACCATCCATGGACACATGGAATGCCTTATCCACCGTCATGATATTTCACACAGCATTGCGTCTGACCAAGGCAGTCACTTTATAGCTAAAGAAGTGTGGCAGTGGGCTCATGCTTATGGAATTCATTGGTCTTATCATGTTCCCCATCATCCTGAAGCAGTTGGATTGATAAAACAGTGGCATGGCCGTTTGAAATCACAATTATAACGCCAACTAGGTGACAATACTTTGCAGGGCTTGGGCAAAGTTCTCCAGAAGGCCATGTATGCTCTGAATCAGTGTCCAATATATGATATTGTTTCTCCCATAGCCAGGATTCATGGGTCCAGGAATCAAGGGGTGGAAGTGGAGGTGGCACCATCACCCCTAGCGATCCACTAGCAAAATTTTTGTGTCCTGTTACCATGACATTACATTCTGCTGGCCTAGAGGTCTTAGTTCCAGAGGGAGGTACGCTGCCGCCAGGAGACACAACAACTATCCCATTAAACTGGAAGTTGAGATTGCCACCTGAACACCTTAGGCTCCTCCTACTTTTAAGTCAATAGGCTAAGAAGATAGTTATAGCATTGGCTGGGGTGATTGACCCAGACTATCAAGATGAAATAAGTCTACTACTCCACAACGGAGGAAGAGTAACATGGAATACAGCAGATCCATTAGGGCATCTCTTAGTATTACCATGCTCTGTGATTAAGGTCAATGGGAAACTATAACGGCCCAACCCAGGCAGGCCTACTAAGGACCCAGACCCTTCAAAAATGAAGGTTTGGGTCACTTCACCAGGAAAAACCATGACCTGCTGAAGTGCTTGCAGAAGGCAAAGAGAATACAGAATGGGTAGTAGAAGAAGGTAGTCATCGATACCAGCTATGACCATGTGACCAGCTGCAGACACGAGTACTGTAACTGTCATGAGTATTTCTTTCTTCTTCTGTTAAAAACATGTTTGCACATGTATACACTTGTACTAAGAAAATATCTTCATTTTATTTCATTTCTCCTTTATCATGTGAGATAAGACTAATTAACTTCATATCAGCATTTAAGTATTGTTAACCTTATGTAATAGTATTTGGATTGCAGATTGGTGCATTTCCAGTTGTATGAAGGATAGTTGTATTATGTTAGGTGTAATTATGACCTCATTATTGTCTTTATTTGAAGATTATATATCATCTCTGGAGATGTGTATGGGCTCAAGTTGGCAAGGGGTGGACTTGTGATGATTAATACTGAGTGCCAACTTGATTGGATTGAAGGATACAAAGTATTAATCCTCAGTCTGTCTGTGTGGGTGTTGCCAAAAGAGATTAACATTTGAGTTAGTGGGCTGAGGAACGCACATCCACCCTTAATCTGGTGGGCACAATCTAATCAGCTTCCAGCGAATATAAAGGAGGCAGAAAAACATGAAAACAAGAGACAGGTCTAGATTCCCAGCCTACATTTTTCTCCTGTGCTGGATGCTTCCTGTCCCAGAATATCAGACACCAAGTTCTTCAGTTTTGGAACTCTGACTGGCTCTCCTTGCTCCTCAGCTTGCAGACAGCCTATTGTGGGACCTTTTGATTGTGTAAGTTAATACTTAATAAACTCCCCTTTATATAGATACAAACTTACACACACACACACACACACGCAAGCACGCACATAATCCTATTAGTTCTGTCCCTCTAAGAGAACACTGACTAATCACCACTCATCTTAATTTTTGTTTTCGGTACCCATTCCTTTGCTGGAGGAAATTAAATCTTAATTTAATTCAATTTTCTCAATTATTTGAATTTATTTCTCCACCCTTCCCCCTGGTTGTGTCTAAGCATATCCCAGATTATAGAATGCATCAAGGCACAGGGAAGGAGAACAATCACCTGACCTTCAGTCTTCCCCTGTCCCCTTTGGCATCACCTGAGACACTGTCACACCCATCTGGTTTATAGTTTCTGTGCCGTACAAGACACAGCTACATACTTCTTGCCCTGCTCATAGATCTGCTTAGGTTGGGCTCTCTTTCAGAGACTTCCATACTGTTCTCAGTGGGCATCCAGAATATATTTAGTTGTTCTACATGCCCTATTGGGGTCTTTTTACTTAAATATAACACGTGGTCCCCTCTACTCCACTATTCCCACCTTATTCAGGGTAGAGGGAAAGGCCAACAAAACTGTCACTATGCCTGGCTTCACTGAGATTATAAAGCATAGTCACTTTCTGCTCTCTGGTCCCCCAAATACACATTGGATTTGTATCATATGCTCCTTTCATTTCCAGACTGAGCCTGAAGGAGGGAATGGAGAAGGTTCTTTCTCAGGAACACACATCAGCATTTACTGCTGCAATACACATTACTGCTTCCCATCCAGAGCACATCTTTCCCATAGAGGTAGAAGAGTTTTCTAATCTATAGTAGTAAAAACTAGTTCTGACTGATTCCCTACCCTTCCAAATCTATCATATTTGTCTTTAACTTGATTATCTGAGACTTTGGGACTACTGAAACTCCAGAACATGAGTTCTTATAACTTAAAATAAGTTCTTGAGACTGAACAGCCAAGAATCTGATTCTTCATTAATTTAACACATGTTCATTGAACACCACTATAACTGTTGCAGATTCACGGGATACCTGGCAATAAGTTGTCTCCTCAGAGAGCTACATCCTGATGGGATCATATTTTCCTGAGTGTTTCTATAATAGCCCTTCTTTAAAGCAGCACACATACAAAATCCTAGCTAATTATGCCATGGCAGGACAGTTCCTAGGTTAATCAAAAGGGAGAGAGGGGCTGGGCATGGTGGCTTACTCCTGCAATCCCAACAGTTTGGGAGGCTGAGGTAGGAGTATCGCTTGAGCTCACGAGTTCGAGACCATCTTGGGCAACAGGGTGAGACCTCATCTCTACTAAAAATAAGAATGAGTTGGGCATGGTGGCGTGCACCTGTAGTTCCAGTTACTCAGGAGACTGAGGCAGGAGGCTCGCTTGAGCTCAGAAGAGTGAGGCTGCAGTGAAACATTATCATGCCACTGCACTTCAGCCTGATTGACAGAGCAAAACCCTGTCTCAGAAAAAAAAAAAGAAAAAGAAAAAAACAGGCAGAAAGAGAGAAGCATATATCAGTTAATTTATTACTAAAATTTCAGTCGCTATGGCATGCAAAACCTTCCATGAGATGCCCTACTCCTAAGCTACCTCCTGATACTCCCCCACAAATGGTCTATGTTCCAGTCACACACACTGCTGACAAAGGCAATAATGAGCTGTGCTCTCCTACCCCTTCATTCACTGATCCTTTCTTCTCCAAGAAACTTTTTAAGCTGCTTCAATTGGACCTCCCCTTATGAAGCCTTCCCTACCCACTAAGACTGAGTTAGGGGTCTTTTGTTGGTGCTGTGCCGTCATAGATTGTGTTCATTCCTTCCACAGTATTTGTCTCACAGCATTTGCTATGTGTCTGATATTACTACCTCACCGTTAACCTCCTTGGAAACAAGGAATTGTTTTCCTTTATCTCTACATCCCCATACCTACCCCAGAGCCTAACATATCAGATAGACATTCAAAGAATATTTGTTAAATGGTATGTAACTTTTGAAATGTACATATTTCCCAGATTAAAAATTATTTATCATAGGTTGAAATTAGAAAATAAAATATTGGAATGATTTTAGAAAAAAAATCAAATACAGGTAGAGAATAGAGGTGTCTATTAATGAGGCTGGGCATGGTGGCTCACACCTATAATCCCAGCACTTTGGGAGGCCGAGGCAGGAGTATCTTTTGAGGCCAGGAGTTCAAGACCAGCCTGGCCAACATGGTGAAACCCCACCTCTACTAAAAACACAAAAATTAGTTGGGCATGGTGGCGCACATCTGTAATCCCTGCTACTCAGGAGACTGAGGCATGAGAATCGCTTGAACCCAGGCGGCGGAGGTTTCAGCAAGCTGAGATCGTGCCACTGCACTCTAGCCTGGGCAACAGAGCAAGATTCCATCTCAGAAAAAAAAAAAAGAGAGAGAGAGAAGGTGTCTATTAATAAAAAGAAAACTGTGAGAAAATTAGAGATGGATTCCTTTACTCCTAGGTCTTAGGAACCACCTATAGACTCATAATATATTCCTAGGTCATATTATCTGTTAGTGTCTTGAGTTCAACCTGTGGTAATTATTTACTAAGTAAACAATTATCTTATATTTAATTTTTTGAAACGGGGCATTTCCTTTTTTAAAGATAAATCTCTCAATTATTCTGAATGTTGACTCACAATATCCAAAGATAAATATCTCAATTATTCTGAATATTGGGTCACAATATCCTTGGAATTAAGTAAGTTTGTTTTTATAATAATGACCAGCTTTTGGACTGTGCATTTAACATACAGCAAAGGTACTAATTCTGAATAATTTATTTTAGATTTGAAACAGCAGCAATGTGCATATGTGCGTAAATAAAAGTATCAAAATTTAACTGATAGGTAATAAAATTTACTGGTAGCATGATCTCTGTGGTTCACTTTCACAATTGTGAATGCATGAGAATAAAATAAACTAATGGATAAAAGACTATCTGTGAAACAGAGCAACTTAAATAGAAATGAAAATTTCTAAAATTTTTACAGAAAATTTAAATTTAGCATGATAAGGAATCTAGCATTCCAATCTGTGACCTTTCCACAATCTAGGATCTTCAAACTCCCCAGTATCTAGTGTTGTGAAATGTTGCCTGGATTCTTCATGGGAAAAATGCCAACCCCCATCACTAATACTATTGCATCTTGTGTACAATTTATGTAACTGTACACCTACAACCATCCAATCTTCAACAAAGTCAACAATAACAAGCAATGCAGAAAGATTCCCTAGTGGATAAATGGTGCTGAGATAACTGGCTAGCCATATACAAAAGATTGAAACTGGACTCCTTCTTTTTACCATATACAAAAATCAACTCAAGATGGACTAAAGACTTAAACATAAAACCTAAAACTATAAAAACTCTGGAAGAAAACCTAGCAAATATCATTCTGGACATCGGCCTTGGAAAAGATTTCATGACAGAAACTCCAAAAGAAATTGCAACAGAAACAAAAATTGACAAGTGGGGCCTAATTAAACTGGAGCTTGTACAGAGCAAAAGAAACTATCAACAGAGTAAACAGACAACCTACAGAATGGGAGAAAATATTTGCAAACTATACATCTGACAAATATCTAATATCCAGAATCGATAAGGAACTTAAACATATCAAGCAAAAAACATAACCCCATTAAAAAATGGGCAAAGGTCATGACCAGACACTTTTCAAAAGAAGACATGAATCTGGCCAACAAGCACAGAAAAACATGCATCATTACAAATTATTAGAGAAATGCAAATCAAAACCACAGTGAGATACCATTTCACACCTGTCAGGTTGGCTATTACGAAAAAGACAAAAAATAATAGATGCCGGTGAGGTTGCAGAGAAAAGGAGACATTTACACACTGCTGGTGGAAATGTAAATTAGTTCAGCCACTGTGGAAATCTGCTCAGAGATTTCTCAAAGAACTTAAAGTAGAACTACCATTCAACCCAGCAATCCCATTACTGGATATATATCCAAAAGAAAGCAAGTCAAAGTCATTCTACCAAAAAGACACATGCACATGTACGTTCATCACAGCACTTTTCACAATAACAGACAAGTAATTAACCTAGATGTCCATCAGTGATGGACTGGATAAAGAAAATGTGGTATATATACACCATGGAATACTATGTGCCATAAATATAATAAAATTATGTCCTTTGCAGGAACATGGATGGAGTTGGAAGCCATTATCCTAAGCAAATTAGTGCAGAAACAGAAAACCAAATACTGCATGTTCTCACTTATAAGTGAGAGCTAAACATTGAGTACACATATACACAAAGAGGAGAACAATAGACACCAAAGCCTACTTGAGGGTAGAGAGTAGGAGAAGGGTGAGGATCGGAAAACTATTTATTAGGTATTATGCTCACTACCTGGGTGACAAAACCATTTGTACACCAAATCCCAGCAACATACAATTTACCCATGTGATGAACCAGCACATGTACCCCCTGAACCTAAAATAACAGTTAGAGGAAAAAATACATATGTATATTTAATAAATGATTGGATGAAATGATTTATAAATAAATGAAATATCAACATGCAAGAAATGTCAAGGTCAGAAGACTTTTTTTAACGTGAGATTCCAATTCCAAATGAATGGGGAAGGTTTAAGTCAAGTCAGGTCTTTTACAAGGTTTTATCATTGAGTATCTCAAAAGTGATGAGAAGAGTTTTCAATCAGTGATGTTACTGATGGAAGAGTCAATAATCATTGCACCAAAGATTAGATATTCTTGCTCTAGAGCTGTCATTGAAGCTTCTAGATTGTAAACCCCAGAGGATTTGGGAACTCAGTGTATTCTGTTTGAAAATAGAAATAACACTAGTCACATACCCAGGGAAATTTAACCTGTATCACAACCTACTAGAGATAAAAGTAACCTTGAGTTTGCAGTTACATATGCGACTCCCTGCCACAGTTAAAGTGTCATTTATTCAACAAGTACTTACTGAGCACACACTCTATGCTCACCTGAATGCAGGAACCGAGAATGTCATGGTGAGCAAAACAGACTGGATCCCTCACTGAGCTGTGAGCATATCACTTCACAACTTCTGCCCCTTCTTTCCTCAACCCCCTGCATTTTCTGTGTTTTGGCCTTATTACTGCACTACTCTCCGGCAGAAGGAAGAAGAGTGCTGGGGGCTTGCTGGAATGCTACAGATGCCTGGCTGCACCAGAAAAGAGAAGCTATCTGCTGTTTGTGCTCTCTTCAGATCCCTTTACTGTTGAGGAATTGCATGTGCATAAAGGGAAATCAATAATCTCAAACCCCAGAGTCCCGCAAACAGGGGAAGGAACTTGGGAGGTTCTAAATGTTTCGAGTCTAAGTGTTTCATCTACTGAAAAGTAAAATTGAAGACTACTCAAGCAAAATGACCTGGCTGGTATAGTAGGAGAATTGGAACTAGAGTTCTGACTCCTCGGCCCGTCTTAATGCCTCTCCATCAGAAGGGCTGTCTTAAGCCAAATCCACCATGGCTAACCCATGGGAACTCCAGCTGAGAATTCTGTCTTGCTAAGCAATGTGCTAGTGTGCAGTATAGCTAATCTCAAAATCAGACGCAAGGAGGTATGAGCACCCAGATGCTGGACTGCTAGAAGACACATCAAGCTCAAGAGGTCCCTGACACTTGATAAAATCATTGGTACAAGTCCAATGTATGACAAAATTTCATAAGTCACACTTGTATGTGTGTCCTCTTCCATCAATCCCCACCTTGAAAACTCTCATGGAACTGAAGGCTACATTCAAGTATGGCCTAAAAACCATATTTTATATAAGAGCTGAGATTCAGATACAACCCATGAGTGGAGCAAATGGAACCAAATGCTGTACCTGGGGCTGAAGTCAAAGACCCCTTTCTCCAAAAGGCTTTCCTACCTAACCCATGGAATTACTATAATCCCCACCACTGCAATGGTCCTGATGGGTCTTATAAGGAAAAAAACACATTTTAAGTGTGTAAAGGCACTGAGTTACCTGAGAAGAATTACACTTTAGCCTAATACTTTCTCCAGGGTGAATTTTGAACTCATTCAATCACCTCCCATTATCAAATGAGAGAATGAAACTCAAGGATAAATTTTGATAAAAGGCAAAAGATAAAGACAGAAAGAAATGGAACTTCCTGGCCTGGAGTGGTATAGCACCTTAGGTAAGGAGTATCAAAAACAAAGGGAAAAATTCCTAAAAGTGAAAAGAGATCACCAGGTATAAATGTTGCCTATTTAATCATCTTGAGCAAGTCTAAACATCTAGGGCCTACTTTGACCCACTTTCAGTTTGAGTTGAGAAAGAGTAAAAATAGATTTTAAAAAGAGTTGAAAGAAACATTAGTGAATAATGTTCTTTAAAGACACCAAACTACCAATAATCAAAATCAGACGCTATATTAAACAAGACTCTACAGGCCAAGGCTTTGCAGACAACAGATAGACAGAGGCCCAGGCAGCATAAAGAGCCATTTCTGGACCTCCCAAGTTGTCAGTGTGGGCAAGACAGCAAGAGCACTAGGAAAAAGTTGTCTATCTAATATGAATTTCACCATTGCAATTATACTATAAAATACTTTTTTGTTTCTTTTGGTTTTCAGAAGCAAAATTGTGTAGGTAGACCAAGGCTTGGCTACTTACAGTATGACATTAGCGTATGTGTATGCACCTGTGTTTTCTCATCTGTAGAAACGGAAATATCTACCACGCAAGATTGTTGTTAGAAAGTGCCTAGAATGGCCACTGTTATAAATTGGGTGTTAAATTACTGAGTTTCTCCTCTCTACCTTCCTCACCAACCTCCTTCTTCTCCTCCTCCTTGCCACCAACTGCAGAATCTCAGTCCCACAACAGCTGTCCTGCCTGAAATTCTCCCAGTAGACCTAACCACGCCATATACTTCATAGACTTGTTATGAAAATTCATCTTATTTCTTTCTGAATTCAAAAAACCTTTGAAAAAGTGTGTATCAGTGAGGGTCCAACCAGGAAAAAGAACAACACTGCAAGTGTTTTAAAGTGTTTAAAATAGCAAATGTTTGCACAAGTAAATGGAGAGCAGAGAAGGCAATGGGGGATGGTCGGGCACTAGCCCCATTAGTCAGGCAGTCAAAGGAAGGATAAGTGATTACTAAAACCCAGTGGCCACTCGCAGAGGCTGGAGTCAAAGCCAGCCTCTCAGGCAGTAGCGTAGCCATGGGGAGGATGCAGTTGTTTGGTGGAGCTGCTGTGTAAATCAGGAAGGAAGGGAGAGAAGTCCCAGATTCCTCCTCTCCTCTGTCCCCTCATCTCCCGCTAGTGCCTCCAGAAGTCTGGGAAGCACAGAGGGCAGCGGCCAAGGCAGAGCGGGGGAAGCAAAAAACACTCTGTCAGGAGGCAAAGAGAGTAGGAAATGAACTGTCTCTAACACACTTCCCAATTGTCAGCCAACACCTTCATTAACAGCTAACGTTTTATTATGTACCTGTGGGTAGCAACCTGAGAGCAAGACGCTTTGGGAAAGCACTATTTGATGGTTTGAGTTCAAAAAGATGGAAAGCATCAAAGAATAAGAAAAAAAACTCTAGCGCATTCATGATAAGAAGTTATAGAACTACAAAATATATAGGAAAAAGATCAAGAAATGCACAAAACCTATGTAAAGAAAACTATGACTTTTCTGAAGGACTATAAGACACCTAAATAAATGCTGAGTCATACCAGATTTTCATAGAAAGGTAGACTTTATAGTGTAAGGCACTCAAATTCCCCCCAAGTTAAATTGTAATAAATTCCATGTAATTCTAATCAAATGGAATAGAATATGGCAGAGAAGTGGGAGGAAGGGAGGAGCATTTGACAAATTGATTATAAAATCTGTATAAAGAATAAATATACAAAATTTGCCAAAATTTCTTTGAAGAAAAATGTTATAAGGTACATATTTAAATATATTAAAATATATTTAACATATATGCTTAACAGTAGACATGTATATTAAAGTATATTTAATAATAATCTATTTATTAAAATAAAGTTATTAGTCCAGTAATAAATAATGGGATCAAAAGAACAGAAGAGAGTTCAGAACCAAACTCAAGCACAAAGGGAAGCTTAGCCTAAAATAGTACTGTCATTTCAAATGAACGAGAATTTTTTAAATGGCATTATTTGTTGTCAGTTCTCTATTTTGAAAAAATTAAGTTTACTACCTACCCCACAGTAAATAAAAATAGATTTTTAAATACATCCTGGAGCTAAAACACCACAAAAACTTTATATTAGAAACAAACAGAGAAAAGTAGATTTAACAATTATGAGGTGAGGTAAGTCTAAGAGTGACAAGAAGCTATAAGGGAAACAGTAGATTTGTTTAAAAAAATTAAACTTTCTGCATGGAAAAAGCTAACAGAATACACAATGGGAGGAAATATTTGTAATACATGCAACAGATAAAGAGTTACCTTCATGCCATATAAAGAGAGGCCATAAACTCTTCGACTGGGTAGTTAGGCAAACATGAACAGGAAAGGGGAGGGAATGTCAGGTGACTCCCAAATGAGAATTGGTTACAGCCGGTGCTAGGGGAAGATAATCTCCCAATAGATAGAAAACACCTGTAGCTGGTGATCAGCCGCTTCCTGATGAGATCTCAAGAGCTGAGTGAGCAGGCTCAAGCACGTGCACTAAGAGGCAAAATGGCAGATGTATGACCTTTCTCTGGGGATATTTCACTGGTAAAGGAAAAATTAGCCCTAGAGAGCATGCACACACCTCAGTAAATGCGCTATGCATGTGGCCCCTCCCAGGTACTGGCAGGCCACTGCACACGTGGAGAGACCACCCTAAAGGAAGAATCAGGGGAGGAGAAATGCAAACCCCAAAACCAAGCCAATGTATAAAAATCCCAAGCCAAGGGCTCAACGGGGCACTTGGATCTCTCTCGGCCCTCTTCCAAGTATATTTTGCTTCCTTTTGCTCTTTCTCTAAAACTTTTTAATGAAGTCTCACTTCTGCTCTAAAGCTTGCTTCAGTCTCTCCCTCTGCCTTAAATCTACTTCTGTTCCTCAGCTGAATTTTTTCTTCCAAGGAGGCAAGGATCAAGTTTGCTGCAGACTCATACAGATTCACCACTAGTAACAAAACCAGTAACAAAAATATAACAACTTAAATTTTAAGTGAGTAAATTACATTAGCCAATTCACTAGAAAGGAATTATAAATGGCAATGAATAAAGCTAAAAATGAAAGTTTCAGCTTCTCAAATATTTTTTAAATGCAAATTTTTAATAAGATATCATTTTTGCCTGGCAGTCTTATAAAAATTTCTACAAATGATTACATAGAATAGTGCATACGGTATAGAGAAAAGATACTCCTACATGACATGGGTGGGAATGTGAATTGGTACAATTACAGAGAGCAATTTGACAATAATCATCAAAAGTTATAACGAACGGCCTGGGCATCGTGGCTTATGCCTGTAATCCCAGCACTTTGGGAGGCTGAGGCAGGAGGATCACATGAGGTGAGGAGTTCGAGACCAGCTGGCCAACATGGCAAAACTCCTACTCTACTAAAAATACAAAATTTGCCAGGCATGGTGGCACGTGCCTATAATACCAGATACTTGGGAAGCTGAGGCAGGAGAATTGCTTGAACCCAGGAGATGGAGGTTGTGGTGAGCTTAGATGGCACCATTGCACTCCAGCCTGGGCAGCACAGTGAGACTCGGTTTCAAAAAAAAAGTTACAGTGTATGTCTTATGCCTTGCCCTTCCAATTCTACCTTTTTATCCTAGGGAAATGCACAAAGATGTATGTGTGAATGCTGCAGCAATTTTTTTTTGTTGTTGTTTGTTTGTTTTGTTCACAAAGAGCAAAATTTGGGAATAACCTAAATGATCCTTAGCAGAAAACTAACTGAAAATGTGACGGTGTATGCAGAAAGCCATTAAAAAGAACAGGCAGGTCTGTATTTAAGGAGTAAGAGGAGACGCCCATGTTGTTTGTTCACCTATTCATTCAGCACATTTACATTGAGCACCAGAATAAACGTAGACATGGACCTAATTGGAGAAATAGAGAAATAGGAAAAAAAAAAAAGTCTAGGAAATAATTACCATAGGTGCTGTAAGGAAACAGAGTAAAAAATAGTAGGTGTAATCCTTGATTCATCTCTTTCCCATGCACCCAACACCCAGTCAGAGGGCCTGAAAACTCTATCAAAACATGTGTCAAAATTTTCCACTTATCTCTAATTCCCCTGAAAAACAAATTATGCTTTTCAGTGGCTTCCCTTAGTACTGACAATATAATCTACATTCCTCACCGCAGTTTACAAAGCCCTGCTGAATCAGTGTCCCGGTCTACCTCTCCAGCATAATCTGTTGGCATCCCTCGATCCCAGCCACACAGTTCTTTATTTTATTCCTGCTACATGCCAAGCTTTTTCTTATTTTTGGATCACTGATGTTGCCTGGTGGTTTTCAACAACCAGGGAGAAGGAAGGCGTGCCCAAAGGGCAGTTTGGAAATGAATAGGGGTCATAATTGGTTGTCACTGACTAGGAGACCTACTGTCATTTAGGCACTTAGGAATGCTAAGTGTATTGGTATGTGCATTACAGTCCCACACAATAATGCATTGTTTTATCCAAAATACCGAAAACAGGCCAGTGAAAAGCTGCTTTCTCTATCTAAAATGTTATTTCATCTAATAATTGCACTGGCATTTTAAATGATACTTCCTCAGAGAGACTTCCTTCTAATGTAGTTACCTTGTCCCTCTTTCCATTAAAATTTCATTCTAATTCTCTCCATAGCATTTATCAGCGTTCGAAAATTTCCTGACTTATCTATTTGCTTGTTTACTTTTTCCATTCATCTTCCCCACTCCTCCAAACTGGGCTGTATATTTAAAGGGAGAAAGGAACATATATCTGTCTTGTTCACCATTCTATTACCTAAACAATGCTTGAGATCTAGTAAGTGCTTAACAAATGTGTGTTGAATAAATAAAGAATATTGGCATTATAACAGGGCAGTATTGTTACAGGGCCCCAACACTTACCCAAAGGTAGCTGTTGGGTCAGGGTGTTTGCACTATGGTCCTTTCTGTGGTCACCAGAAATAAGTTACAGGAAAGGGGTCATGATCCAGACCCCAGGAGAGGGTTCTTGGATCTTGTGCAAGAAAGAATTCAGGGTGAGTCTGCAGTGAAAAGTGAAAGCAAGTTTATTAAGAAAGTAATGGAATAAAAGAATGGCTACTCCATAGAGAGAGCAGCCCTGAGGGCTGCCGGTTGCCCATTTTTATGGTTATTTCTTGATGATATGCTAAACAAGGGGTGGATGATTCATGCTTCCCCTGTTTAGACCATATAGTGTAACTTCCTCACATTGCCATGGCATTCGTAAACTGTCATGGTACTGATAGGAGTGTAGTAGTGGGGATGACCAGAGGTCACTTTCACGGCCACCTTGGTTTTGCTAGGATTTAGCCGGCTTCTTTACTGCAACTTGTTTTATCAGCAAGGTCTTTATGAGCGGTATCTTGTGTCGACCTCCTATGACTTAGAATGACTCTTGTGACTCAGGATGCCTTAACCACCTGGGAATGCAGCCCAGTAGGTCTCACCTTCATTTCACCCAGCTCCTATGTAAGATGGAGTTGCTCTGATTCACATGCCTCTGATAGTATCAGTCTATTTGGGCTAAGAGTGCTTAGATCAAACCAGCCTGCTCTTGAATCCTAGTTCTGCTGTGACCTTGGGAAAATTACTCACCCTTTCTGAACCTCAATGAGGTTTTGTTTTGTTTTGTTTTGTTTTGTTTTTTGTTGTTGTTGTTGTTTTGAGGCGGAGTTTCACCCAGGCTGGAGTGCAATGGAACGATCTCGGCTCACCACAAACTCCACCTCCTGGGTTCAAGCAATGCTCCTGCCTCAGCCTCCCAAGTAGCTGGGATTACAGGTGTGTGCCACCACATCCAGCTAATTTTGTATTTTTAGTAGAGATGGGGTTTCTCCATGTTGGTCAGGTTGGTCTCGAACTCCAAATCTCAGGTGATCCACCCACCTCGGCCTCCCAATGTGATGGGATTACAGACGTGAGCCACAGCTCCCAGCCTCAATGAGTTTTTAATTTACAAAATTGAGTTAGCAATGCTTGACTTGTGGTTGATGAGGATTAGTAGATATAAATGTAGGGTGATTTGCATAATCCTTATAAAAAGAGAATCAATAAATTAAAACTATCATTGCTTTATATATACTTCATAATTTGACTCAGGGCAAGAACAAGTCTTGTGTCCAATTATTTTTAGATAAAAGTTGATATTCTTATTCATCTAGTGAGTCATAAATGTGAACTTGGTAGTAGGGCGGAAATAATCATGCCCACACTCATCTACTTTCAAAAGTGAATCCAGCTATCTGGCCATCTCCTCTCACTGACTACACTGCCTTCCAGAACTCCCTCCAAAAGCAGTCTTTTCCTGTACTTTTAGAAAGTTAGGAAGAGCTAATTGGCCAGCCTGGTCAACAACCGCAGGGAACCCAGGAACAGAGCACTAAAGGAAGTATGAACCATCCCAGTCCCCTGCCTGGCTTTCTTCCAGTCACCACCCCTCCCAGACTCCTGCTAAGACAGACTTTCTTAGAAGCCAGAACACAGCCCACCCAAATGACGTAAAGAGGATGCTCAGGTTTGAGATAAGTCTTCCCTTATAGCTCACACTTCAGAGTTCTGTTTAACACCTGGTGTCTCTTTCTCACCATCTAGTCAAAACTGTCATCTCTTCTCAATGAAGTTACAGTGATGAGAATAAATACATTTCATGTTACCAGAATCCCCAGTCTCTACAGTCTTTAATCTCTGTTGGAAAAGTCTAGAATCTTAGTTCGTAGGTTTAGGGCCAGGGACAAGCTTCCTGAATCTTCCAGCAACCTTTTCTTTCAATCAGGACCAAGTTCTAAAACTTTTCCTTCCAAAAAATGTGTATGAAGTTCCCTCTCACAGACGAGAAGTGGTGCAGAAGTGGTGTTTGGGTGGAGTATGTGAGAAAATTGAACCCTAGACAAAATAAAACTAAAAGATCTTGGCCCAGAGAAATGTTTGCGATGCCAATAGATGCTTATCTGATTCTCTACTCTTTTTGGCAAAAATTCTTGTCTTGCATCCAATGTTTTACATGTGTGGACACTAAAAGCTTGAAAATATCAAGAATGTCTCTTACTTCAACTCACATTGCCTTTGAAGTGATTCACCCACCGAAAGCCAGGGCTGCAACACAAGAACCAAGAATTTTATTCCCTCTGTGGCAAGCAGCACTGGAAGAGGGGATTTCCTCAGCAGTTCACATCCTCTGGGATGTCCCAGGTGGAGTGAAGGCTTTAACTAAGTATAAGGATAACAACGAGTTTAAGCATTATGTTACCCCAGTCAAACATTTAAATATTACCCTATTTAATTTTGTTTCAGGATTAAAATATCGGCATCAAAAAGGCTAATCAAGCCGTGTGCAGTGGCTCACGCCTGTAATCCCAGCACTTTGGGAGGCCAAGGCAGGAGGATCACTTGAGTTCAGGAGTTCAAGACCAGCATGGCCAACATGGTGAAACCCCATCTCTACTAAAAATACAAAAATTAGCTGGGCATGGTGGCAGGCACCTATAATCCCAGCTACTTGGGAGGCTGAGGCAAGAGAATCGCTTGAACCCGGGAGGTGGATATTGCAGTGAGCTGAGATCATGCCACTGCACTCCAGCCTGGGCAACAAAGCAAGACTCTGTCTCAAAAAATAAAAAAAAAAAATGACTAATCATATTAATCTGTGCATGTCATGAGCACAAAACATATTAATGTATTCACGTAACATTTATAGAGAATATGACACATACCCACAGCTGCTTTTCTGTGTATTATTTCACATTTTAAAAATAACCATAAAGACTAGAGGTATGAGAAGTTTTTTAATGGTTATGCCAATGTAAGATAGTTTTCTTTTATACCCAGAGAGTGAGATTTACCTACCCATTGTTCCTAACCGGTTTTTTTATGGTTGATGAGATTTTATGTGTGGTAGGTATATGGATGGTCAATTTTATGGGAATATTGAAAGTCAGAATTTCTTTAACAATGACTCAATCAGGAAAGTTGATCAGGAATATAACAGTTCCACTGACCTACCTTCAGGAGGCATTTCCCAATCACAAACTGGCTTCATTCCATTTGGCATTAACAACATTTCTATAAAGTCGTAAGAATAGAAATCAGCTTCCTTATTTTACAGAGGGGACAAGTGAGTCTCAAGATGTTCATGTGACTGACTTAAAGTCACACACATAGCTAGTTGAATAGCAGGGGCTGTACTCAAACCCAGGCCCTCTGATCCCAAGCTCAATTTCTTTCCTTCTTCTCTTATTAAAACTAGGATGCTATTGGTGGCATGGAGGCAATAGGGGCAATTCAGTTAGATGACAGGAGAGAGAGAGAGAAAGGGAGAAACTAGTAACTGTCAGGAAGAAACTAAAGAAGAGACTGAAGAAGACCACTATCTATTAGGTCACGATATCAAATATGTATTTATTAATATATTATCATATATTTATATTATATAGTGCAGAGTTATAGATATTAGGCAAAGTGAGACTGAAATTGAAATCAAAGAGATGAAGGTAAAATAAGGGTTGTCACTGAAAATTAATGGAATGGGGCTTATGGTGAGTGCTGTATTATAAGGCATAATTCTAAGAAGTCTCTTTGCATATGGAAACTCTAAAGATAAATTTTAGGTCTAGATGACTAGGATGAAGTTGCAGCACCACCATTTATTCGCTATGTCACCTTTCAGTTGTTTTCATGTATAAAATGAGGATAACAATTTACCTTACAGGATTGTAGTGAAATTTGAACACGATAAGGTACAGGAGAGAGATTTGTAAGCTATTAAATGTTGTAGGGGTATGAGGCAGCAAAACACTATGGCCAGTGTGTGGAACTTACCATATGGAGGATTTCAATTAAATCTAAGAATTTCCTACAGTGTAATAATACAGTCCAGGGCAGAATGGGCTCCCTCATGTTTCACTGAGTCCCTTCTCCAGGAAGTTTTCAAGCAGAGACTGTGTGGCCATTTGTTGGAAATGTGGCAAAGAGGACTTCCATCTTAGAAGTTAGGGTACATAATATTATTTCTAATGATTACTTCTGAATCCAAGATCTGCGATGAGTGATATTTGGCAACTGGAGTGGCAGTTTCGGGTTTGGTACAAACTCAGTAATGTGTAGCAGGAAACAGAGTTCTCTGCCTCTATCACAGACTGTGCCTTCAACATGACAGCAGCAAAACCCCAACACGATAGGGTGGCACCAATATCCACCCAGAATGCATGTTTATGCACACACATATGTTTACACACATACACTTGTTTACACACACACACATTAATTGGGCCAAAAATCAGAGAATTATCATTTCACCCACTCCCACATCCAGTTGATTAGCAAATCTAGTTAACTGTAGTATCAAATGTACTTCTTAACCACTTTATTACACTCAACACCCTGGTTCAAGCCACCATGATCTCTCACCTAGGTTGCTGAAGTAGCCTTTTTACTAGTATCCCAACTCAGTCTTGACCCACCACAGTCTGTTCTCCATAAGCAACTAGAAGAGTCTTTTTACACTGTAAATTCGGTCATTTCACTCTCTGCTCTCGGTCCTCTAATGACCTTCCATCACACTTAGAATAAAATCCACACTGCTTTTCAAAGCTTCCAGGGCCCTGCACCATTTGGTCCCTGAATACCTCTTCAATTTTGTTTCCTGCCAGCTCACTCCAATATACAAAGCCTTTCGGCCTTAAGATTTTGCGCTTGCAGTTTCTCTGCTTGGTGTGCTCTTCCCTAGATGTCCATGTGGCTTGTTCTTTTGTGACTTATCATATGAATGTCCTTCTTCCATCACTCCCTACTGCCTTACCTTGCTTAATTTTTCTTTTTAGCACTTCCTACCATAGGACTTATTAAATATTTATTTGCTTTTTTTATTGTCTACTTACCATCCAACCATTAAAATATAATGCTATAAGGGATTTTATTCATATCATTGTATCCACAGTACCTAAAGAAGTTTCTGGTACATGGTAGACATTCAATAAACACTTGTTGAATGAGTAAATGAATGAATGAATTATACTATTTCAAATACTAGAACTTTTAATGGTATGCTTAAGGAGATACTTGTAGCAAATTTGGAGAACGGTGGTGATGTCTAATACTCATTTTTAGGTGTAGTTTATTCTGTGTGTGTCGTAGGGTAATGTGTCTCCATTGCCTCAAACCTTCAGTTGACTTTATACACAGCAACTTGTGGTAGTGATGCCTGGAAGGCAATAAAGGCATTCCACAGTGGGAGTGTCAGGAATGTAGACAGCATACCCACGGCAGAAACCAGTGAAAGCCAGGAAACTTGCAATAATGTGGATTGTCCAAGGGAATGAGGGTCTACCCTGACATTCTCAAAAAACCTGAAGACTAAACTCCCCAGAATGTGAAATGAGGCTTATGTCATTCTATGGAGAATTAGAAGAAAAGGGTGATCCCTTAGGGCAGAAGGAACCTCCAAGTAGGGGAGGAGGAATATCTGCATTGCCCTTTTTCTGAAGATGTACCAGCCAGAACTCTGGAAAAATGTTTCCCAGCAAAGGGGAAGCTTTGATAAAGGTCAAAAGTCATCACTGGGGTGATTCTTTCCTATCTTCTGGATGAACCTGTAGGGACAGAATACCAACTTAGCTATCTATATTGCCAAGGCAGATTGGTTTCCCAGTGAATCCCAAAGGTCCCTGGTACCGTCAATGACTATATTATTTCTAAATGGGATTTACTTCTGAACCCTCCCCCACAAATAATGGGGTTCTAATCTCCCTTTTCTAGAATCACCACATTCTGTCTTTGGATAATCCAAAACCTTGGGAAAGAAAAAAAAAATCAGAATGCAAAAATTTATCTCTGCAAACACAAGAACTTACCCAGACCCCTTAGAAACATGTAATTCATTCAACATGTGGCCTCCATACTTCCTTAGATAAGGACCAGGGAAAGTCTAGGGATTAACCTACTAAGGAGAGTTTATACAATGGCTTTGGGGGAGGCAGGCAGCTTCTCTCTCCAATTCTTCTCTTTCTATGAGCAACTGTTTCACGTAAGTCACACTCACAATGATGTTCCCACAATAGAGCTCTTCTTCCGGTTAAGCTGTGGCAAGTCAAAACCTACTTCAGAGAAGACAAAGACACCACTTTGGGGGACCGAGAAAAGAGGTGGGTTTCATGTGTTTTTGGTTACTTGAAAAGAAAAAAAAAAAGAAAACCTCAAACTACTGAACTAGAAGCACCCTTTACGTATGTTTGTGTTTGCCTGCGGTGTTCTATCTTGGATTTAGCATTTCACAGAGGAAAAATGCCAATCCAATTTTCAATAAGCATATTAAAAAGTTTTGAATTTTTTACATTTCTTATGTTCCAACTGAGGTTGAAAAAAAATCAAAGTTCCTAAAGGGAATGTCAATATCTCTTCTCTGGAATCAGTAAAGCATAGCGAGCTACAATCCTACCTTCAGTAAGTCCCAGAGGCATCCTAGAACATCTCAGACTTAGGGAGATGAAAGTGCCAGTAATATCACTACCGGCCAATGGCATTGAGTCAGCTCAGGATGTCCAACCCCTTTCCCACTTCCTCTGTGCTGTGGTACCATTATCTAGAAGGGTCCATTAGCAAAAGAATCATGGTCTAGCAAACTTCCTATGACCCTTTGGAACTGGCATACTTGATGGTTGAAGCCAAAAGAGGAGAGACAGGATGAGGAGGATTTCACCCTGAGGGCTGGGATACAGAACAGCAGCCAGCCAAAGGAAGGGCAAATGTGCCTATCAGACTTTCTCCAGGAAGCACCTGCTCAGGAACCTGACCCTCCAGAGCAGATGAATAAATACAAAAGTTTTAGGGAGAGCAGATGACACACTCCAACGTGAAACTTTGGTTTTGTTCATTAACTTATTCAACAAGTATTTGAATATACTCTAAATGACAGTTTTACATCTCGTGACCCAGCAGTTTTCCTTGTCTCTGCCCTAACTCCTGGTAATGTCAAGGACCAAATATATCCTTTCTGTTTTCCAACGCCATGAATTAGAATGCATTAATTTTTTTCAATCTTTGGCCTCAAAATACCACTGGATAATTTACTCAAAGCTGGATAACCGCTCACACACATTCAAGATGTGGCACTAATATAGATTCAGAGTACTCTTAAAAACATATGCACATATATAAGCCGAGAGACACCTGCCTTATAACTAAGGTCAACAAATATATATTGAGTTTCTAATGTGCGTCAAGCACTAGGTGAGTTTATGTGGATGGAGCGGTAAATAAGGTATAAAAAAACAAAAAAACAAAAAAACAAAAAAAAACTTGCTTTTGGAAGTTTTATTCCAGTGGGAAAAAACAAATATTTTTAAAGTGGTCAAAATGTATATAATCACAAGTTTTGGTAAGTACTAAGAAAGAAAATAATAACCGTAAAATAATGAGCAAAAGAGGGGACTCTATTTAGGACACCTGAGGAGATGACACTTGAACACCACATGAGAAACCTGCACCAGAGCAATCTGGTGCTAGAAATGGAGCCCATGTGCATGGAGACAGCCTGTCCAGATGTTTGTCTCTCCTGGGAAATGAGAAATGCAGTCAGAGCTGGGGGATTATGAAGGGTAAAAAAAAAAAAAAAAAAAAAAAAAAAAAAAAAGTTTTCATCTGGTTTGGTCTGGAAGACGCAGGTGGTTTGGTTTGGGTTGTCTATTAAGGAAAGGGAATCTGCCCAGAGATTGCATAGTTCATAAGTGGAAGAATGAAGATTTTAATCTAAGTTTTTAGTCCAAAGTCTATGTCCTTTCCACTATGCCACTGCTGTGCCCCCAGGCAAAAACAAGTAACCATCACATCTATAGAAAGTTGGGTGAGTGTAACACTGGTCATAATATTGGTAATGGAAACTCTGGGAGGTGGAGAGGAAAGAGAATGTATATAGAGGAGGAAGGCCTGGAAAGATTTGCTTCATAGTTCTTCCTACCTGAATACATTATTCTTAAAGATATGTGTATATATGCATATAAAGATATGTACATATTTGAACAAATGTACATATTGTTCGAAAAGATATATACATACTTGAACAAATGTACATACTGTTGGAAATGATTTCATATACAGGGATAATTTGAGGATTCAGAGGAGAGAAGAAAATGTTAAAAAGGGACAAGGAAGGGAAGAGGAAAAGTGAGTCTAGCAGACAAATGAAAATTGTCCTATTTCTCCACTGAGACTGGATGGAAGGAAGAGATCATGCAGATGCAGGTGGAATTGTGTTTTTGTGTAGAAGAGAGTTGCATAGTGGGAGGAAGGCATGTGGTTGGTTTGCAAGAGGAAAAAATATGATATTATTGACTCTATGAGTAAAGAAAAATGCTTTCGATGGAACTGAAGAAAAGCGCTAGACAATGTTGAATGACCATTGTGTTCATCAATGTAAGGTAGAGATTCTCAACCAGAGGCAACTTTGTCCTCCTCCCTGCCATGGGGACATTTGGCAATGTCTGGAGATATTTTTTGGTTGTCACAAGTTGGGGAAGGGAGGATGCTTCTGGCATCTAGTTGGTAGAGAGAAGGGGTGCTACTAAACATCCTACAGTGTGCAGGACAACCTCATAGCAAGCAATTTTTCAGCTCACAATGTCACAGATCCATGATTAAGAAACTATGAAGTAAAGTGATTTCATATTTACATATATATCATCTCTGCAAGACAATGTTAGGAAACAGTGATCCTCTTTGGGGGCAAAAATGGAGCCACTAGACAGGGTGGAAAGAGGACTTATTTTCATCATATATCTTTGTATATCTTTTAAAATGTATAGCATGTACATGTACTACCTATTCAAATCAATCAAAAAACAAAACTAAGTCAGTTACAGATCAATAATTGATTGATTTAAATTTGTGTTAGATAAAAATAAACTAAAACTAGGAAGCCTGTTTGGGTAATTTTTGTTCAGCAACATCCAACTTCTGAGATGACAGCTTAAAGAAAATAGGATTTTTGCAAGGGGAATACAGTGGAGGAAGAGAGTATTTTGGGGTTGAGAGTCTTTTCAAGGTACTGGTTGTCATGACAGATGATGAAATTTATGCTGGACATAGAAGTCAAGATGTGGAAGGAGCTGGTGTATGTATAAGAAAATAATAAAGTTTATCAATTAGAAGTCTCAATATTTTCAAAAATATTTTAGAAAAGAAAATATTGGACCAATTCCACTGGAATAATAGGAGATGATGTTGTGAAAACAAGACACCTAAAATCAAATTCCAAAGGAGTTACTATAATCTTTAATGATAACAAAGTCTAGGGAGAGCCCATGATAGCGAGTGGTTGAATAAAATAGGAAAAGGCCATTGTGAATGACAAGCATGAGAATACAAGAAATCAGGTGTTTAGATGGATCCCATGGATCAGTGGCCTCTGGAGAATGAAGTGGCTCTAATAGGATGGCTTAGTAGTGGTATAAACCATTTTTTGATATTCTATGTGTCTGATACTTTCAGCTCTTTTTTTGTTCAAGGAAGGTCAAGTGACCTAACCAGTGATTACAGAGGCAGTACATGGAAGAACAAAGATTCAAATCTAAGTTTTTTAGTCCAAAGTGTATGCCCTTTCCACTGTGCCATAGTTCTGCCTTCAGGAAAATATAATTTCTCATCAAATCTGTGGAAAGTCAGGTAAGCTTAACACTGGTCACAATATTGGTAACGGAAACTCTGGGAGGTGAAGAGGAAAGAGAATATATAGAGAGAAGGAAGCCTTGGCAAAGGCAGAAAGATTTGCTTCATAGTTCTTCTCACCCCAGTAAATTCTTCTTAAAGTTGTCTGACATCATAATGAATGAAGAAACCATGGAGGTAAGAATAAGCAAAAAAATTCAAATATTAGTAAATTCTAAAAATTATTTGTATCCTAACATGTACTTTTTATTATATGTTTTCTTTTCCCAAAAAGCACAACATATATATAAATATTTATTATATTATAGGAAAACATCTTCAGTAACTGACAATCAATGATTTCTAAGGACTATTAGAGTTGATTGTCAGGAAGCATTCAAAATCTTCACCAAATGCAACCCATATTTTCCTAATATGTACTTCACAATATCTACATTCTCTCTTTAGACACACACAAACACACACACACACACACACACACACACACACCCCTACAATTGCACTGGAAATACACAGGCTGTGTTAGGAATGGAATGAGTCCCCAAAATATCTCTCTAGCTTCTATGTTAGCTTCACTGATGGCTCAGGAGATGCGTTTAGAAGTGAAGATGCTGCCAGTGGGGCATTGGCCTCTTTCAGCCTCTTTAGCTTATTATGCAAGCCTCTAGTCCTCCTTTTCCATCCCTTAAACCCTCAGGTCACAACCATGTATCTGAAAGACAGTCCCCCTTGAGGTAGCAAGGCCCACCCTGAGAGGTGAGTTAAAAGGTGTCCTTTTCAATGTGCCCAAATACTCTCAGGCACTAAGATGAGTGTAGAACACCTGGTGGCTGCTTTTTCATGCTTCTGCCTCTTCACATGGCAGCCCAGAGTTTTACGTTCTTCCATCATATTCCTCCATTTGTCTGGCTCATAAATGTTAGGTGAGTTGACGAGCTACAGATCTTTTGAACCCTGTGGTCTCAAGGTCCACTTGGTTCATGTCTTCTTACTTGACCCCAAATGCATGTAAGAAGACCCTCACTGAATACAACATTTTCAGTGCCTGTAACAAAGAATAATAATGGAAAGAATCCCAAAGTTCTTTCCTTAGAGCTTATATAGGCCAAAAAATGTCTGAGATTCCTCAAAATTGACCAGAGAGAGCTCAGATACATTGACATATAAATGATCAGCACTGGTAAGATTGAACACTGCCCCCAGGTAGCTGCTGTGGGCCCACATCTGCCCAGTAGTGCAGTAGCTCATCATCTTCCCCTCCATCATCACCAGATCCTGGGGATACTTAGAGTTCCTCATGTAGACCTTGTGGCTCAGGGGCAGGTTGGTGCAAGATTGACCCCGGAAGTATACTTTGGAATATACAAAGTACAGCCCAGTTTCATTGATCACAAGGCCACCCTTCTTATATTTCACTCCAGAAAGCAGGACAATTCCATAGGTGTCTTCCCATTCCAGAGGCATGGACCTTGAGTTGGGCTTGCCTGAAATAAATCCGAAAGGAGCTTTCAGCCAGGAATAATCATGCATCCAACAAAGTAAGTTTCTAAGGCAAAACTGTGGGCCCTTCCTTGAACAAATGTTCCACTCAGAATGACAGCCTGTATAGAACTGGCTGAGGGGTCAGAACTTGATCCATCACAGAATTTCCTCAACATTGTTGTCTTATTTTGTCATCCACACAATTGGAACAATAGTATATAGCCCTAATCCATTGCAGTAAGAAATTATTGAGAAAATATTAGCTCTCTGGAACAAAGATTTTATTATCTTCAGAACTAGCACCCAAACTGCTAGGCTTTGAAGTCTTTTCCTGAAGGAAAAAGCCAAATCCAAGGAACTCTAAAATTCTAAAGCTAGGAAGGATCTTAGGGACCATCTGGTCCATCATCTCACCTGCAGTAAGAATTATTCAGCCCCACAGTTTGGGGTACAGTTTCCTTTTCTTTGTATCCTCACAACGTCATGAACATAACCTAAATCTCTGCAGTACTGAAATTATCACAAATGCCTGTTTTTCCCTATTAGATGTCAAGCTTCCTGCAGGCAAGAGCCATCTGCTACTCATTTTCACATCCCCAAATTGGTGCACAACAGGTATTGAGTAAGTGTCTGCTGATGTGACCGGATCATTCTACAATTTCTGCCTAAATAATTCCAGGGACAATAGCCTACCACTTTCTGTGATATTTATTCCATTATTTATGATTTTTTTTTTTGGAGTTTATAATGGGAGTGCCCATACCATATCATTTCACTCCACTTTACAGGCACATATTGAAAGTCTACAAGTGCCAGGAGTGAGTCTCCCTTCTTGCTCCTGTTTATACTCTTGGACAAAGCAGAGTGAAGCTCTTCCAAAAAACCAAGAAAGCGCTGACTAAAACAAGTCCTCATTCCTCACCTTCTCAGCTCTCACCTCTTGGTCCCAATCACCTAAGGGACTTTGGAATGACTGAAAAGAATGAGCTCCTTATGGGCACGGGTCATGTCATAATCAGCTCCAGGTCTCCAATTTAGAAGGCTTTGCCCAGAGAATAGGGGATCGAAGTGTGTTTATAAGACTGACTCGACAAGGAAAATGTTAGTATGATTGAGTTCAAATACTGTCACCAGGAAGTAACAACTCTCTAGCACCTGGTAATGGAAACCAGGCAGCCATTTTGCCTTTTGCCAAAAGCTTTCCCAAACCCCACCCGTACCTTCCAGATACAGACCTGTTAAATGGGCCACTTTCCTCTGCTCCTTTTTCTCAGGGGGTGGACTGGGGTGACCTGTATCATAGAGAGAGGAAAAATAAATGTTAACATGAAATACTAACTATTATTTTGGTGGGAATTTAAATCCCATCATTAAAAAAAAAAGATTTTAAAACCATAAATGGCAACAGTCTAACATATACTAATCATGTAAGTCTGAACTGCGGGATTCACCGTGGTCTATATTTCAGAAACAAAGAGGTAAAAAATAAACCAAATTAAGATTGACACATGCATAAATTATAATGTTACAATAAAATATAATTAATATAAACGTTTGTTCATAATGAGCTGTCATGTCAGTTATTGCATTTAGAACTCACCACAACCCTTTGAGGTATGTATTGTCCCACCCCTTATCAATTGCAAAATGAGCTTAGAAGTTGGGTGACTAATCCAACTAGTCAGCATCAGAGATGGGACCACACCCTGGTCTCCTGACTCCAATTCCAGGGCTCTGTCCACTCTGATTCTCTTGTCCCTAAGACTTACAGGAAAGAGACTGAAGAAGACCACTAATCTATCTGCGTGTCACCAGATCTTCCCCCAGGGACATTTTACAATCTTCCCCAAATTAAGTATCTTAAGTCCTCAGACAATTACCTCATATCACTGAGGCCTCAAACACCTTTAATGGCTCCTCCCTGAAGATGCAGTTGTATACAAGTCTCCCCATCACACAATCCCAGCCCATCTGTCCAGCCTTATCTCCTTACTCCCACTGAGCACTGCCACACAACGGGAGTTCTGTGGCCTACACATACCCCCACTTCCCTTCCTCTGTGCCTTTGTTCATGCCATGTCTTTTGCCCATAATGTTCTTTCAAACAGATTTCTGTGTCAAATTCCTAAACATCCCCTAAGGACTATCTAGTATACCTCTTTTTTTGGGAAACCCTCTCAAACCTTTTTTGATCAAATATGATCTTCCCCTCTTTTGAAATCTAGGATCACTCTGTCTTCCCCTCTGTTGTCATTTCTGACTCCTCTTCTCTGGGGTAACTACATAAATTATCTTATTCCGCTCAAATAGTGACAAGTTCCTTACGATATGTTGAATTCACCAGAGAAGCCCAGTTCCTAACACAGGGCATGTTACTAGCAAATGTCGGATAAATTACATGAAGAATAGACAATAGTTCTCAAAACAGACACTATTTCTCTGACTTCAACTATTTCAGACAAGGTAGACAGCTGCCACTTAGCTAACGCATTCAGCTAACTGAGACTTCAATAAATATTCACACGAGATGCTTGAATATGTCAGGTTCGTGATTAGCCTGTAAAACTCACATATGGTGTGAGAATGGCCCAATTCACAGAGAACATTACCTGAGCGATCATGACCTCTCTGGTCACCCAAGACAACCCACCATGAAGGAGGTGTTAGTGAACAGGAAAGGCAAAACTGAGTCTCTTCTGCATTCCTACACCGCAAACCACCGGAGCGACTCATCTGGCATTCAGCCATGCACCGGCAGGAAACAGAACCGAGAACCACATGTTGCATATCTTTTTATCCCTCACAGAGCCTAGTACAACATTATTTTTACAGAACATGCTCACTAAGAATATCTGCTGTACATATGCTGGAATAAATAAACTGCAGAGATACCTTAGGCACTGGTGATGAGTGCTTCCTGCCCCAGGGTTTTTGCATGTGCCGTTCCCAGTGTTGAAAGGCTCTCCCCCAGCCCCACCCCACTCCACAGCACATGCACACAGCCTTTCACTCATCAGGCTTCTGATCCCCCAGGTGTCAGCATAAACACCTCCTTAAAAAGGATTCTCAGCTTATACTTAGTACAACTTTGGAATTGTATGGTCTGTTTGCTTGCTTTTGTTTAGCTTCTTCACCATGCTAAAAGCTCTGTAAGGACAGGTCCCCTGGGCTGGCTCATCCTCGATCAGCGTCCAACACCCAACATCTAGCCTCACACATGTGAATGAATAAAAGATTTAATTAGCTAACTGGAAAAAAATGGAAAATGTAAAAAGGAGCAAGTTAGAAAGTATAAATAATCTATAATAGTATCTCCCAGAGAAAATCACTGTTAGTATGTCAGTGTGTAGAACCTTCTAGTTCCTAAGAATATAAAAACGTGCATACATGGTTACATAGTCAGTATGAAACAAAACATATCCTTTTGTAATTTGTCTTTTTATCTAACAATACACACTGCACAATCCCCAAGGCATTAAATGTCCTTCTGATACATCATTTTTAGTTGCTGCTTATTATGTGCTTGTTTGAATACACCATAATGTATATAACTAATCTAGTATGAGGCATTCAAGTTTCTTCTGGATTGTTTATTATAAATAGGCTCATAAGGAAGTAATGAACATCCTTATATATAAATCTTCAGGCACATCTCTGATTATTTTCTTCAGATAAATTCTTAGTGATAGGATTACAACATAAACTATTAGTTTCAAGCTTTTGATATGTATTTCTAAAGTGCTCTTCAGAAAAAGTGATAGCAATTTACATGTATACTGGCTGAAACTAATGTTTAAACAGCACTTTTCTCTCAAATCTTTGTCAGCCTGGGTTTTTGTTAACTTTACTAATTTGATGAAAATTGGTGTTCCCTATTTTTAATTTGCATCTCTTTTCTTATTAGTAAAGTTACTGATTTGATTTCCTTGTGATAATTTAACATTTCTGGTTCATCTGGGTTGATCTAGAGAAGATAATTGCTTACTGGCGTAGATGGACATGACTCGTCTGGTCATTTGATTTTTAATCACTAAATTGACTCCAGAGAGTGAGTAAAAGATGAATGCTTAGGTACCTATCAGACCAGGCACATTCCACAGATTTTCAAAATGATCTTATTTGAGACATCCTCCAGAGGCTTTCTTCTTCTAGCAAATATTTCCACTCTGCTTGTGTACATATGAACTTTCTAACATTTAAGGATTAGGACACAGACGCAGGGGCCAGAGCTTCCCAACAGTGGCTCCTATAAGAACTTAACAGTCTAGGACAGTAGACAGGCGACTGGGTCGCCTGCAGTAGCCACATCCAGAGAAACTGAAACTTACTTCACTTCATAGATGGCCAGTGCTGCCTTCTTCTTTATTCTAAGTTTCTAAGGATGAGATCTATCTATAGTCTTTGCAGAGGTATCCTGCTTTTCCTCTATTTCTCATTCCATGCTCACTACAGAGAGACAGGAGTTTCCCTACTTCATGAGGCACCAGTTCAGTACTAGAAAGCCCTGTAGGTGACAAGGCATCAAGAGCCTGTGTTCCTTCTAGCCCCAGTTCCATACTAGGGGTCTTGCGCATATTCACCTAATCTGTCTGGTATTTTGTTTCTCTTCCAAAAAAATGAAATGGCTGGACTAGATATTCTAAGCTTCCTTCCAACTCTAAAACTTCAGTGAATCTCATTGTAAATCTAAATCTAAGATTTCAATGAATCTTAGACTAGTGAAGCACATTGTAAAATCCATCTGTACAGAGCTTGCAAAACTATGCCCTGAAATTTCATGAGATCAGTGTTCAACATATCGTCTTCTTGCCCTAGCTCCCCATACAAAGGATTTTCCTTTGTGATCAAGGGTACCTCATGACTGCCTCTGAAGCTGAACATCCTTTGAATGATGGCTGAAGTCTTCCCTTCAGCTTTTCAGTGACTTCAAGAAAAACCATTTTAATGTACGGAATTGATTATCCACATTTTAAAAGCTTACATCCTATAAAACATTTTGTAAATAAAGTTTCACTGTAATCTCTTTAGAGGCTTTAAAAGAGGAGAGGACCTTTCTCAGAAACATCTATCTCTGCCTTCACTTCGCCTTCTCTTCCCAGGAGTTATAGCCACTGGCATGTGAGCCAGACCAGGGTGTCTGTGGAAGGGGACAGGCATGGAACCACTGCTCAGGCGGCAAAAGTCCACGGTTATATATGTGTGTCTCTTTCCAAAGTCAAGCGGAAGTGATTTTGAATTGTGTGCCGTGCTCAGCTATATTGATTGTGAGCAATTCAATTCACTTCACATTTTTAAAGCAACTCAAGGAATCATATTGACCAGAGATTCCGAATTAGCCAGAATTCCTCTGATAGTATACATAAGCCAAAGTGTATGACAGAATATAAGGCATTCCATTAACATATTTCAGTGCTGAGGATCATCTTTAGGAACTCAGTGTACATGTGAAAAAGGACTCACCTATTTGTTTCTCCAAAGATGATACTGTATGCCTCTGGCTGGTAGACTAGTAAAAGAGAAAGAGAAAAGACGCATAATAAAAATAAAATTCTTTAAGCAAAAGAGACAGAATCATCAAATAAACCAAGCCCTGGAAAGAGAATCCAAATACCTCAGAACTTTTGCTAACTCAAGCTTTGGCCAAGCAATTTTGCTTCACTGTCCCTCAGTTTTGTGATTTGAAATCGTACCAATATTTTAAGTATTTTCAGGATTTAGTTTGGCCATCTCAACAAATTTACTTCCAAGCAAAACTTAAAAGTTTTGTTTGTTTTTTACTCCCTAAATCACTAGGTATGAGGCAGTAAGTGGTTCAACAGACTGAGTTGACAACTGAGGAAAGAAAAACTGTTGGGCTCTGATTCTTTACAAAATAAAAAATATTCCCTTCACTCCTATGAGCCTCCATTTCTCTGCCTATAAAATAGAATAACTAGAACAACCCATTTCTAAGAAAAAAAAAAAAAGGATTGAAAAGCACTTTGCAAGCCAGGCAGTGGGCCCTCCACCCCCTTATGCCTGGTGCCTCCAGGGCACGGCAGTCTGCCAGCAGGCTTACCTCTCGGAGTTCTGCCAGCTCTTTCTGTAGGTGGAAGAGCTGAAACATCCCCAGTCCCAATCCTACCAAGGCAACCAGAACCATGAAAAACATCACAAGGAGACACAGGCCTGTGCTGTGGTTTCCCCTCTTCTTCAAGGGTGGCAGCGGTAGTGGAGGCAGTGGTGGCGGCGGTGGAGGTGGTAGTGGCGGTGGCGGCGGCGGCGGCGGTGGTGGTGGCCTCCTTTGACCAGGCCTTCTGGGCACAGAGGTTGGACAGGGAAGAACTGTGCCTGGAGGGGCCCAGGGAGAGCTGGCACTGCTGTCCACCCAGTAGATCTGGGGATATGGGTAATTGAAGGGCTGCTGCATGGCAGCCGGTGAGTCAGGCCAGCCCCAGCAAACGGTTTTACTTCTTCTCAATCCTGTAGAGGCTGAGGTGTCAAGGACAGGACTCTTGTTGCTGACTACTCAAGAGGAGGTAAGCTGGATCTCTCTTATAGAGTTTCCATAGCTAAGGGAAACACCTCTGTCTTTCCCTTTCTCTATGTCTCTCTCTGATTCTGCTTCTCAAAGAAACACCCACTCACTTTGCAGCTGAAGCTGAGAAGCCTCAAGAAGCTCAGAGCAAACCCCTGGAAGTTTCCGCCCACAATCTTGTGACGAAAGCCTTGGAAGCCTCAGTTGCTATCGCTGTACTACCCAAACAGGTTGGTAGGCTATGCTCCCCTTCCTGGGATCCTGTAGAGCAGGTCAGCATTGGGGTAGAGCCCTGTTGGCGTGAACTGCTCCCAGCTACAGGAGAATGGCCAGTGGGGCTATAATTTTATGAATTATAATTATATCCTTTTTTATACATTATAATTGTATAATGTTAAGAATTCTACCATGTATACAACCAAAAATTTAAAAATACCAAAATAACTCTAACAAAAATTGTTCAGAACCATATTTTTTAAACTATAAAAATTTTACTGAAATTGACTCTGAGGGGAGAGACCATGGAGTCATGGCCAGAGAAGTCACTCCCACATTTTAGTTTTTGCAGGAGGAAAACACCTGTTGCCATCATCTCTTCCCCACACACAACTACCATTTACCCTGACCTGCCAATCACCATAATTTACAGGTGAAAAACCTGCTACACCCTCTTTAGAAATTAGATCAGAGGCTGCAAACAGTGGAACCCACAGAACTGCTTTGTATTTCACAATGTTTTCATTTTCATTGTTTGCCCAGCTTATTTATTTACGTATTTATTTAAATAGAGACAGAGTCTCACTCTGTCACCCAGGCTGGAGTGGAGTGGTGCTATCGTAGTTAACTGCAGCCTCAAACTCCTGGGCTCAAGCAATCCTCTTGCCTCGGCCTCCCAAGTAGCTGGGATTATAGGCATAAGTCACTACACCTGACTAATTTATTTATTTATTTATTTATTTATTTATTTATTTTTGTAGAGATGGGGACTCGCTATGTTGCCCAGGCTTGTCTCAAACTCCTAGCTTCAAGACATCCTCCCGCCTCAGTTTCCCAAAGTGCTGGAATTACAGTCATGAGCCACTGCACTCAGCCCAATTGACCACCTTTAATATCAATATTAAAAATATTTTAATATATATACATTTTAAATACACATTAAAATACATATTTCTGTTCTGTTTTGCAATATCAGAAACCCTCGAGGGCCATCTCTGCAAACCCAATCAGTGAGAAGTAGGTAGCAGCTGCTCCTGAGAATGAGCGACAGGTGTTCTGGGTCACCCAGCCTCCGCCACCGGCCTGTGTCTCACACATCACCTCACCATCTGAAAGGCCTGCCTGGTCCTTGCCGATATTTCTGTGTCCTGTCCCTGTTATGGTTGCCAGATTAAATACATGGTGCCCAGTTAAATTTGAATTTCAGATAAATAATACATAATTTTTAGGACAAGTATGTCTTAAACACGTCCAAACATGGAATACACTAAACAATTATTCATCGTATAACTGACATTCAAATTTAACTCTGTGTCCTATTTCTTTGTTTTTTTGTTGTTGTTTAAAGTTGGCCTCTCTACTTGGGCTCACCTCACCCTTTCCTTTGGCCTCACATACCATTTTTATGCCAATAATTTCCAAGTAGTTAGCTTCAGTCTTAATCATTCCCCAATAGAAGCCAAATAAATCCCTCATAAATCCAAATTTTTCATTTTTTTCATGTTTATTACCTTTCAAATTTCATTAGTTTTTATATCATGCTTTGGGATTTCCGTGACTATCATTCAGGCCCACTCACCTGTACCAAACCAACACCAAGGATACTATTTCCCTGATATATTCTGCCCATCCCACCCCATCCCCGTACAATCCGTTTCTCCTGAGGCCACTCTTTCTGGCGGCAACTTCATCTCCTTTCTTTTCCTCTCCCCCAATGTTTAACTGATCACCCAGGACTGTTGCTTTTACCTGAGACCTGTTCCTTACCCTCCCCTCGGTTTACTGCTCCCCTCCCCCATCCTTACCACTCCCATTTTTCTTACTGCTATTGCCTGGGCTCAGACTTTTTATCTCTCACCTGAAATACTGCAATAATGACCTAACAGGTGCCCTGCCACTGACCTTTCCCAAGCCCAAATCACTCAGTAAAATGCTACAAGAAAGATGTTTTTTTAAAACAAACCTAATGATCTCACTTCCCTTCCTTCTGTTGGAAGGTTTGATTCCAAGAATAATGCAAGCTCCTTACCATTACCCAAGGCTCTTTAGCATCAGCTCCCACTGCCTCCTTATCAGGCACTCCTGCTCACATCCCACTCTCCACTCTTAAACAGTGCAAGGGATGAGACTTAACTCACATGTGGCTTTATTCGTCATTATGAATTCAACTAACTTTAAACTTCGTAATAATCAGAAATTGTAATTTTAAGAATTCTATCATATATACAACAAAAATACTATTTGAAAATCCCAAAATAACTGTAACAAAAATTGTACAGAGCCATATTTTGTTTTTTATTTTTTTGAGACTGAGTCTCACTCTGTCGCCAGGCTGGCGTGCAGTGGCGTGATCTTGGCTCACTACAACATCCGCCTCCCAGGTTCAAGTGATTCTCCTGCCTCAGTCTCCCGAGTAGCTGGGACTACAAGCACATGCCACCACGCCCAGCTAATTTTTGTATTTTTAGTAGAGATGGGGTTTCACCATGTTGGCCAGGATGGTCTCGATCTCTTGACCTCATGATCTGCCCGCCTCAGCCTCCCAAAGTGCTGGGATTACAGGCATGAGCCACCGCACCTGGCCTATATTTTTTAAATTATAAAAATTCTACTGAAAATGGCAAAGATTCAAATAAGTGGGAAAATACACCATACCCTGGATGGGGAGGTGCTGTTGCGTGATGGTTGGGGGTGAGTGGTTCTGGAGTTAAACTATGTGGCTTCCAATCCCAGCTCTTCTGTTCATTAGGACAGGTCAGCTTCCCTCCTCGATGCCACAGTTTTCTCATCTGTAAAAGTAAGCACAATCCTAATAGTACCTGCTTCATGGGGGTCGGGAGGAGTAAATGAGTCAAAGCATTTGATACACTTAGAATAGTCCCTAGCACCAAGGTAGGCACTCAACAGCTGTTGTAAATTTAGTGAATCTTTCCCCAAATAATTCATCTGTAGACTTAACATAATTGACCTTCTTCCATTAAGGACAAACAAAGTGGAGAGAGGGAGAGAGGTTGCGGGGGAAAGTGCAAAGTCAATGTTTGACATCCAATGTCTCTCTGAGATCCTGCCGTGAACCGATGGGTCCCTCCATTTCAGACTAATACCTCCCGACTTTTCTATCTCAAACTCCCCACAGAACTTCTAGTACTGTCCAATAAGAATTATGCTGTATTTTTACATCTCCTTCTTCCCTGCTGCTTCTTTTGATTCATTCTGCAACGGAAGAAATTAGAAGCCCATACCTGTCCCCGACTCTCCTGCTATCCTCCAGGCATAGAGAGAATCTGAACTGAAATAGAGTCAAAGAGAGCATCTTTAAACACTCATATTGATCTTCAGTAATGCCACCAAACATCACAGGTCGGCAAAATCATGGAAAAATAAAACAACCCTATGTACAATAACAGGGACCCATTATGTTTTGGGGTACTTCCAAAACCTTATTAGTAAGGAGAAATAATTGTTACAAGTAGATTTTAGTTCTGTGAATGCTAAAGAAAATAGTATTTGCCTTTGAGAGATGAACTTAATTATAAATCGAAGGCTGGTGGCTCCCACAGGCTGGGAATTTAAATGGAAGAGCTTTTCTAAGTCTTGCTCTACCCTCCCCAATTGCACCTGCAGAATCTTTGATTCTGGAACCAGAGGTTCCTTGAGGATAGACAGAGGAGAATATTCAGAGCTGACAATCTCTTTTAGGAGGAGGGGGAGGCTTACCAGCCATAGAGATTCAAAGGGACCTGGGTGACACTTGGGAGCAAATTTATGTGGAGGACCAAATAGGAGAAACCACCTTATACAAGTTGTTACAATTTTTTAAAGTATCTTCTCATTAGATGAAAATTCAAGTTATCTTTAATTGTGGTCGCTCTGGCATTGCAATTTCCTTCAGAAATTGTCTTAACCATCTAGAAAAAGGATTTAAGTATGCTGCTACACCTAGCATGTTAGTCACATGGAGGTTAAAAGGACAGGGTCATAAAGAGAACAAAGTTCCTATTTCTTTCTTCCATCCAGTTAGTTCTAGCAGGGAAGTGGACTCAGTGGATTGTAACTCGGAGCTCCGGAGGTGACTCAGCAGTCGCAGAGAGTGATGCATAAGGAAAGTAGCTGCTATGAACCTTCACAAACCTAGAGAATTCCAAGGGCATCTGCCAAGTTAGTAAGAAAACCAAATCTGATTTTCCCCAGAGGTGAACAAAGACCCCAGTACACTCCTAACTGAAACTTGTTTATTCACAGACATGCACCTACATATTTAATTTCACTAAGGGGTTTCTGGATGCTCATCTGAGTGGCTGAATGTCTTGACACCACTACCAATTATGTAAGAGCTATTTTATCCCATGTCCTCAGCTCTACTTGGTATTATCCACCTTTTAATTTTTGCCAAGCATTATGACTATAAAGTTACATATCATGGTCTATTGATCTTCCTTTTTCTGATCTCTTGTGAGGTTGGACATCTGATCATATGCTTGTTGGCATTCAAGTTTTCCTTTTTATGTATATTTCCTGTTCACGTGCCTTGCCCATTTTTAAACTGTGTTTCTTACCTTTTGTTGTGCTGATTTGCAGGATCTCCTTGTACTTAATATTCTAGATATTAATCCATAGTTGCACAGGTTTTGTATTTAGACTTTAATCTATCTGGAGTCCACCTTGGTGAGATGAGACAGGAGCCTATTTTTCTCCATGTATGGACTAACCCATCTTTTCTTCCCCTGAATTGGAATATTTATCACATATCAAGTTTCCACAAATAGTTGAGTCTTTTTCTGAACTCTTATTTCTGTTTCAATGATCTGTTTATCGATTCTGATACCAGGGTCACATTGTTTCTGTAATTGTAGCTTTTTGGAATGTCTTGAGAGATTATATGGCAAAATCCCCTCCTTTTTATTTTTCTCTTTTCAAAATCAACTTAACTTTGGACATACTTAATTTCATTTTTATATGTATATGTATATATATGACATATAGATGAAAAATATATGTGTGTGTGTACATATATATGAAAAAACTATCATGTTCCTAAAACATCCTACTGACCATTAGCTGTAATTGCAAGAATTTGGAGGAATTGTTATTTTTATCCTATCCACAACAGTTTTTCATATTTTTATGACCTTTGAAATTTTTCTCCAGAGTAGTCTCATACACCGTTTCTTAGAAGAATTCCTTGATGCTTTGTAATTTTGTTGTGGTTGCAACTGGTGTCTTATTTTCTGTGGTATTTTCAGATGCTGTGGTAGGTAGTCTCTAAAATGATGCCAATAATCGCCCACTTCCTGGTATTTATGCACTTCTATTATACCCTCTCCTTGACAGTGGCCTAGACTTACTGACTCAATTCTAGCTAATAGAATACAGCAGAAATGATGGGATTTCACCTCTAAGATTAAACAAAAAGAACTATAGTTTCCATCTCTTCCTCCCCTCCCCCATTCTAGGGGAAGCAAGCTTCCATATTGTGAGCAGACCCATGGAGAGGCCCATGTGGCAAAGAAATAATTTTTCTGGCCAACATCCAGCAAGGACCTGAAGCCTCCAACAGCAACGTGAGTGAGTCACATGAGTGGATTCTGCTCCAGTTGAGCCTTGAGATGATTGCAGCCCAACCTATCTCATGGGTTAGCCCAAGTCACCCAGCAAAACCAAGCTTGGATTCCTGACCCACAGAAATTGTGAGATAATAAATATTTTTTATTTCAAATCATTATGCTTTGGGGAAATTTTTTATGCAGCAATAGAAAACTAATAACAGATGGTCATTATTGGTTTAGATGGGTGCTCTTTATTTTATAATTAATAATGTTGATTCTTGCAAACTTGTGGCTCTCTCTTTTTACTTTTGATAGTGTGTCTGTTGATTCTGTTTTTTATAGAGATATATATTATCTCTATAAAATGACAATGTTTTATCTTTTTTCAATCCTTATACCTCATTCTTTTTCTTTTCATATTGTCCCAGACCTCAAGAACTATTTAGAACGGTACCCGTGATTTTGGACCTGTTTATCTTCATCCTAATCTTGAAGAGTCTGCATCTGAAGTTTCTCATAATAAATATGAGTATATTTTCCAAAGGTATTTGGTTTTTTTGTATGTTGCCTCTGTCACTAAGAGAATTTCCCTATTGCATCGATAGGATCTCATCTGCAAACTGATGAAACACTCAAATTAGAATAACTTAAGAAGGACTTAATAAAAGAGATTGTTTACAAACACAAAGGTGGGAAACCAAAAGGGATCATATGATGCTCTGGAGCTTGAAGGATCAGGGTTGTGATGACCACTAGGCGAGGAGAGAAGGAAGTTCTATTCTAAGGAATAGAAAATTGTATGGAGAAGGCTGCCGAAACAGCAATCGTGACTTCCAGTTAAGAATTTCCAGCCAGTCTAAGGTGACCACACAAGGAGGAGCCGCAATCAGTACCCTGTTCCACCATCTCCTTCCCTTCTGGTGGTACTCCACATTGAGCAAACTCTACTGAAGACCAGAGAGCAAGGAAGCCCATTGACGTGGTCCATACAGGTTAAGTTCTCAGGAGACAGAGCAAAATGTAGTCTGTATAATGTTGACCATTTGAAATTTATTGAGACTTTTCTTGCAGCTAATACTCTATTTTTGTGAGAGTGCCTCTTGTTTGAAAAAAAATCTATTTTCAATTTGCTATAAATCCATGTATTTGGTACAATTTACATATATGTATTTGTTGGGGTTTTTTAATTATGTCATTCAAGTGTGCTGTATCTTTGCTTGACGTTTCAGTCTCTAAAATGAATATGTTAAAATTTCCAAGTGCAATTAATAATGTATTTATTTATTTCTATATTTGTCATTTGATCTTTTGTGTTGAGCTATCTTGTTAGATACATATATGTACATAATTATTTTACTTTCATTCCTATGAGTGTATTTTTTTCATTTTGTAGCCTTAGAACATTTCTTTACCTTGGGTCTGTTCTGTCTGATACTAAAATTGCTACTGTGGTTATACTAGGGCTTATATATTAATACCATCTTATTTTGTGTTATTTATCAGGTTCCTCCTGCCCTCTTCCTTCCTTCTGCTAGATAGACCAAATTGTTTTTCTACTGGTAGGAAATTTGGATATTCTTATTTTTATTCTTCTGGTGCTAACTTTGAATTTTTCAAAAACATGGGCTCTTGTCTATTTTTCTACCAATCCCTTAAATTTATAAATATCTATATAGTTCTCTGAACAACATTAGCACCTTAGTATACCACTCCATCCCCAGCCACTACCTCCATCATGTTGGTGAAGTGCCATGTTAATAGCACCTAAAATTTAAATTCTGGACTATGTTGTATTTTTGTGTTTCCTTTGCCTTCATACTTAAATGATGGTTTACTTGAATATACATTTCCAAATATGACATACTTTTTTCCCCAAAAATTGGCAAATATAACTTTCTGTCTTTTTGTATCCAGGGCTGTTATTGAGAAGTCTGTGGTCAATCTAACTCTCATTCATTTTCAGGTGATTTGCCATTTTTCTCCAGAAGCTTTCAGAATATTCTCTTTCTATAATTAATTGCACTAATGAAATTATTACTGTAATAATGTAATTATTGGTGTAATTGGTTATGAGAATGATTATACAATTACGATTATGTAACTATGGCAATGTGAGAAAGAGAAATGTGCAGAACCATAGCTTTGGCACCAAAGGTATCTGACACTCTTCCACTCTGAGCTGTTGTATGCATCTACCCACAAACATGCCCAGACCCAAGCACCACCCTTCTCCCCTCAAGAGTTTCTCAGGTCTCTGTCAGTTTCTCAGGCCCATCAAGATATTTCTTGTCTCTGGGGATTGAGTCTGAGTCAGAGAATGGAGTCAGAAACCCATGTTAGTATGTCACCTTGTCAGCCCTGCTACATTCCTTATCTCTGTTACTTCTAACATTATTGTGGGGATTAAGTACATGACTAATTCATGTGAGGCACTTAGAAGAGTGTTCAGCATATAGTAAATGCTCTACAACTGTTAGCTGTAGTTATTATTTATCACCATCATCGTTAATAATATGCACTATGGTCCCATAAAAATTAGTATGCATATTATTTTCATAGATGAGTAATTGGACTCAGAGAAGAAAAGTAACCCTGGTGACGAGTGTAACCAGGATTCACTCACACCCCCGTCTGTCATCTCCAAGCTCTTTCTGCAGTTAAGTATCCCTTATCTCAAACGCTTGGGACCAGAAGTGTTTTGGATTTTGAACTTAATTTTAAGATTTTGGAATATTTCCACATGCATAGTGAGATATCTTGGAGCTGGGACCCAATTCTTAACATAAAATTCGTCTATGTTTTGCATGCACTTTGTACACATAGCCTGAAGATGATATTATATGATACTTTCAATAATTCTGCACATAAAACAAAACTTTGATTTTGTTTTTACTGTGATCCACATGAGGTCACATGGGGAGTTTCCCACTTGTGGTATCAGGTTGGCTCTCAGAAAGTTTTGGATTTGGGGGCATTTTGGATTTGAGAGCATTTTGGATTGGACATTTTGGGATTAGGAATGCTCAACCTGTATTATCCTTTATGCATATGGCCTTTTCTACTCCCACCTCACAAGATCTGATAGGCTCAGGAAATTTTGCAAGATATTAAAGATTGTTTATTGTACTTTAATAAGTAGATGGCCAAAACTTGCTTTATGCTTCAATTTGATAAGATTAGTCTCTAAGAGAAAAAGAACTTTATTGTCCTTTTCTACTGTGAAAAGATGAGTTGAGGGATAAGCTATCACACATAACTCTTTTTTCTCCAAGTTACAGGAGGTTGAAGGGGAGAATCCAGAGGCTGTGGATGGCAGTATCAATGGAGTCAAAATTATCTTTCAACTCTAACACCCCACAAAATGGTAATACTGTGATCTCAGGACTATGCTCTTTCTTTCCCTGTCCCATTTATATCAGTCGGGGTCTGCTCAGAAAAACAGAAGCCACTCTAAGTATATAGAGTAAGAAATGATTTAATATAGGAATTAAAAGTTGGGCAAGTAAAGATCAGGAAGGCCACTTTTAGGAAACTTTGAAGTGCAGTGCTTGTGCCACAACCAATCATTTCAGTTGCCAGGAGCACTGACTTGGTGATTCTTAGGAGGATACCCAAAAGCAGTGAGAAAATTCCACACTGCCTCTACTCTCCCAGTAGCTGCTGTGGAGAACAATGGCTTCCCCTTCTCTTCTACCCTCTAAATTTCATGCAACTTCCTGTTATTGGTGAAATCCAGTTGGGATCCCATTTGCCATGGAGGATAGAAATTGTAAGTGTAATTACTAGACTTTATGCTCCTGGGGACAGGGAAAAGTATAGGATAACAGAGATGATACTGAGCACTAACAAATTATATGTGGTACTATTTGTTCACCATCATTGGTAAAAACTCACAAATACATGTTGATTGAATTAATGAATGCAGAGGGTCCCAGTTCTGGAACAGGATTCCTTGCTGGGAATCAAGATTCTTCTGCACCCTCATTCAGTGATGCCATGTGCTCCAGGCCCTGGTGGCACTGTGAAGCCGTTACTGGCTTGCTGCTGACTTTACTGTAGAAGAAGCATGACAGCACTGTGTGTTCCCCATCTTTCACTGAGGTGGGCCGTGTCACTGCATCAGATGCCACTGATGTAAAGGTAAACCTAATCATGTCAGTTCCCTGTTTCAAATAACACTTCAGTCGCTTTCTATTGACTTTAGAATAAAATCTGAACCTTTTACTATGACTTCCACTAGAACTTGCATTTTCTGGACTCTTTCTAACTCTCCAACTTATCTCACTTTACTCTATTCCTCTCTCACCACATTATGTCTGCACAACTTTTCAGTTCATCAAACGTGGAAAGTTTTTTCCACATAAGGGCCTTGGCTTGAGATGCTCCCACTGCCTGGAATCCTCTTTGCCCCACTTCTGCCCCATTCTTGTATGACCAGCTCCTAGAATCCTTCCATCTTAAACATCACTTCCTCAAAGAAGGCTTCGCTGGTCACTCCATCTAGGTGAGATAATCCCTGTTAGTATTCTCTTTCATAATATTCTGGTGTTTCTTTTTTCTTTTTTAATACTTATCGCAATTTCTCATTAGACACACACACACATATATATACACACACATATTTACACATATTTTTATAATATCTTTCTTCCTCACTGTACTCCAACTCCACAAATACAGGGGGTATGTAGACCCAGCCTAGCAGAGTGCCTGACAACTAATATGCACTCAATAAATAATTGTTGAAACAACTCTAACAGACTCCCCAAGTAATAGTTTTACAGTACCCTAAAATTACAATTCATTCACTTTTTCAACTTCTTATCAATTTTTGACCCTTAAATGCTGCAAAAGAAATGAGAAGATATTTAAGAGAAATTGCACAGGCTTACTCCCAACAGCATTCGTTCCCATTAATAATCCAACTGGATCCCATAGCAACTTTTGTTCTTCCCTGCCTCCAGATAACCTTCTTACCACCCGCAACACATCCCAAAAAGCCAGCGAGTATCACTGTCCTCCCTCCTGGTGCAAAGGTTTAAATACCATTCAGTGCATTCACTATTGCTCTAGGGAAGCTCATCAGGCTCTCTTGCAGTTAGAACCCTCGTGACGAACCCTGATATGGTAAAGTTCAGGCAGTGACTCTGCAGATTGATCATCTTTTATTCTCAGTCCTCATATTCAAGCGCAATAAATTGTGCATGACTGAGAACAGTGTTAGAGGTCACACATGGGTTACTAAATCATATCATGACTAACAGTCTGAATTTCTCAAAAAGAAATGGCTAAGCATGAATTCCAAACTTAGATTAATGCCTGGTATTAGAGGTATTCAACAAATATTTGTTGATCAGATGAATATAGATTAATAAACTGACACTCAAATAAGTGACTTGCCTGAGATTATGCAGCCTGTTGGTGTTTCAGGCAAAATTCTAACTCAGAGGGCCCACTGTGAGAGTACTTATTAAAAACAGTGCTCCAAGTTGGGTGCAGTGGTTCATACCTGTAACCCCAGCACTTTGGGAGGCCGAGGTGGGTGGATCACTTGAGGTCAGGAGACCAGCCTGGCCAACATGGTGAAACCAGTCTCTACAAAAAATTAGCCAGGCATGGCGGTGGGCACCTGTAATCCCAGCTACTTGGGAGGCTGAGGCAGGAGAATCGCTTAAATCTGGGAGGGGGAGATTGCAGTGAATCGTTTAAATCTGGGAAGGGGAGATTGCAGTGAGGCGAGATCACACCACTGCACTCCAGGCTGGGCAACAGAGCAAGACTCTGTCTCAAAACAAAAACAAAAACAACCAAAGCAGTGCTCCAGGTAATGCAGTGAGTAGCACCCCCAAGTGCCTAAGGCTGAAGGGACCATCACCTGCAGGGCAGTGAGGAGGTGGGATAAGGTGGGAGGTGCACTTCAAACAACATCTATTAAGACTGGAAACGCCTGGGTCTTGTGGGCTCTTTCATGCGGGCTTTTCTGGCGTTTGTAATGCTTCATTGCAAAAATATGTGTCATGGTGGGTTTGTGGGAAAGCAGATGCACCAAAGGCTGACTTAAATGTCAAAGACGTTGCTTTTGTCACCCACTGTTTCCTTTGAGCGCCTAGCAGATGTTGGTCAAGGGTGTGCAGTTGGATGCCTCGAGAGCCTTCCACCCCGGGGGGCTCATGAGAAGCAAGTTTTAAGCATATGGGCTCTGTGTCTGAGGTGTGGCTTGCGGTCTGTCACAGACCTGGGGACGATAGGAAAAGTATGGCCCCAGCCAGTAGTGAAAAGGTCCCTAGCTCTTGTACCAGTTTTTACAAACGAGGTCTCTCTCCCAAGCCTTATTTGTAAGCCAGCTGCAGTACTGTTATCTTAGTCTGCTCACACTGCTATAATAAAATATTATAGACTGGATGGCCTAAACAACAGAAAGTTATTTTCTCACAGTTCTGTAAGCCAGAATTCCAAGATCAGCGTGCCAGCATGGTCGGATTCTGGCCGGGCCGTCTTCCTGACTTGCAGATTACCTCCTCACTGTGAGTTCACATGACAGAAAGTGATCTCATTCTTGCTCCTCTGATAAGGCCACCAATCCTAGCACATTCAGACCCCACCCTTTTGGCCTCATTTAACCTTAAATACCTCATGTGAGTCCTTTCTTCAGATATAGTCACATTAGGGATTAGGGTTTCAATGCATTAATTTGGGAGAGTACAAAATTCAGTTCGTAACAACTGTCTTACCCACCTAAATCCTTACACAACTCTAGAATCTCAGCACTAGACTAATACAGAGATCATCCTGCCCTGTCTCTTATTTCAAAGATGTGGACATTGAGAGGGGAGAGGCTTTTCCCAAGACCACACAGCCAGTGTTTGGAAGAGTTAGAAAGAAAATCTGCCCTGTCTCCTAGTGCTTCCCCACCACATCTTAGATTTCTGGAAATAGAAAAACGGCAAGCATTTGTTTCTGTTCAATTCCACCCATATCTGTCTTGAGCACCTGATACACACATGGCACCCGCAGAGGGTGCGAACATGTAATGGTCATAGCACAATTTCTTAGGGAGCTCACAGTCTGGGGGCCACGTTCCTAGTGTTGTCTTTACATTCCCTCAACTTCACTGGTTGTTTCCAGCCTTCAGAGTTAAAATACTAACTCAATATTCTTTTGGGATCAGTGATGAAGAAAAAGGAAAGGAAAGAAGCATTTATTTAGCACCTACTATATGCCAAGTACTGTGCCAAGAACATTATACACATTGTCTTATTTGGCTCCCAAGTCATCTTCTAAGATAAGTAGTATTATCCCCCTTTGCCAATGATCCACGGACGTTAAAGAACCCATGGAGTGGTTAAGCTTGGATTTGAATTCAGGTCTTTCCACCAGACCACACTGCTATTCTTCAGCTTTCTCCTCTTCTCACGGTTGTCCCCTCCTCTCTGTGGACTCTCGCATGACCTTAGAATGCCTTTGACAAATAAGATTCCCCCCAACAAATAATACATTAAAATCCCTACTTGTTGTCCCAGGAATTCGAAATTGAAGTTTCTCATTGTCACTTTCAAACGCCCCCACACTCCCACTGCCATCACTTCTCCATGCCGCCTACTTTTATTTTTAAAAAAGATAAAGAAAAATTTTGAAAGCCACACTCTCAATCACTAGCTATAATCATCTCACTAAATTGTCTGTGCTCCAGGCTCTGAGCCTTCTCAGACTCACATCCTTCCCCTCACCAACAATAAGACACAGGGAGGCCAGGTGCTGTCACCTCTTCTATTTACAGAAGAGGAACTTGGGCCCCAACAAGGTTGTGTCCCTCTGCAGCGGAATCCCAAGATGAAGCACACCTCAACTCTTCAGGGGTCCCTACTCCTAGACTTCACTGAACCACACTGAGTGTTGGGTTTCCATGTCATGTTTGTGTGATTTTCTTCCCATTTCCTGGGCAATCTCCATCATTGAAGCCCCTTCGTTGGTTTGTTCCCTTCATTCATAACTAATCCTATTTCATATTATTCTAGCTTCCTGGTTTGACATAGTTCTCCAAGTTGTGCCTGGGAATGTCCTCTGCTCAAAAAGTTCTTTCTTCTTCCTGGGGAACTTGTCCTTTCAAAAATTGGCTCAGACGTAACCATCTGTGTGAAGCCTTTCCAGGCACAGCGAATCCTTCTTTGCTCTCAGTTCCTGTAGCCTCTTTATTATAACACTTAACACACCAAGTCATTGGGAATCTCTCCTATTTCCTAAACTCAAGCATTATAACTGCTGGGACAATTTCTTGTTGATTTTGGAGTCTATAATTCCTAGCTCAGAGACTGGTACACAGAAAATGCTCAGTAAATATTTACTGAGTTTTGCTTGCCTATATAGACCCTAAGAGGTAGAACTAGAACCAAGAGCAGAAGGTTCAGCTCCACTAGACACTGAGTTTCTCAAAGGCAGGAGGAACATCTTGCATCTCTGGATCCTACTGAGTTAACCATCAAAGTGCTGCAAGCAGAATGAGTTGCCCTGAGCAATGGTCGTTTGCCAGTTCCGAGAGATGTGTAAGCACCAGACAAATGATGGCAGGGGTTTGGGTCAGAGGGCTGCACTACATGTCCGAGAGCCTCATCGTGCTCCAAAGTCCATGGTGCTATGGTGAGGGAGAGGTTAATTAAAGGAACAAAAGACAGATGAGAAAACAGGAGGACAGAGGAAGGCAGAAGTGAAAGAAGCAAAGAAAGAAAAAGAAAAGGTCAGTGAGGAAAGGGAGGTTGAAAACTGGAGAAAAAGGGGGGGTTTGGAGGGATGGCAAGAAGAACCAAGTATGAGAATGGGGCCTCTTGAACCTCAGGTAGGAGACCCCTCCTAGCCCATAGACACAAAGTCATAGAGAAGAAAAGCTGAAATGCCACAAGCTGCTGTTATTAGAAGTTAGTCCGAAATAGGCCTATTACCCATCCCACCTAAACAGAAGCCAAAATCCAAAGAGGCCTGTTCTTCTGCCCCAGGCTATCCTTCCTGTGCCAGGTCCGGAGCCCCCTGATGCTGCCCTCTGACAGAGTCTCTGTCTGCCTACCCAGGCACCCTCCAGCTGTCTCCCATTCCCCTGCCTCGTCACTGTGAAGCCCAGCCTACCTGCTCTTCCACTGCCGGCTTTAGAAACTCACCCCCATCAGCACTGCGGAGGTTAAGCTTTGCATCTTGCCATCCACCTCTGATCTGCCCTTCCGCTAACAGGGCCTGGTTTTCACATACACTGAGACACCTCTGTCCATCGGCTGGACAGCTGTCCATATATGGCTCACTGGCTCAGCTGCTTCTTCCTAGACCTCTAACCAATAAACACCCTCAATCCTACAATGCACTTTACCTTGCCCCATCCAGTCTCTCACACATCAAAGTGACTTAACCACAAAGAAAGAGAGCCCTGGCTCAGCCCTGGGGCAGTATTCCTTTGATGCCTATACTGTAAGGTTGGAAATTTCAGCAAGGGAGCAAAGGTGCCGGGGTTTCCTTTACCTCTGAATTAACTTTCCCTTACAGCTCTGTACCTCCCTCATTTCTGCATAGAAAGCACTTCTCTGGCTTCTCTGTCAAGTGTGTGTGTGTGTGTGTGTGTGTGTACATTTATGTGTGACCCCCTGCAGAGATTCCTGCTCCTTCTCCCTGTGCTCAGGTTACCCAGCACCAGACTCAGGGCAGAGGAGGGGGCCAGAGAGAATCAGGGGACAGAGAATAAAGACACAGATAAGGACCTAGTAACTGTGGTCACTAAAGTGGTTTCATTTCCCCAACAGTCCTTCAGTAGATTCTATCTCAGCTCCTGCTCCACACAGAGGAGCGGGGGCAGCAGGATGGATGGGACATGGAGGAAGTGGTCAAAGGAGCATCAGGAGGTGTTTCCTTTTGCAGAAGGCCTGGGGGCAGAAACTAGGCACCATGAGCTTTCCCTGCAAATATCTCTCCTGCCCAACAGCCTCTTTCTGTGGTTCACAGACACATCTTTTCTGCATTCTCCATTTTTTCTCAATTTCCTACATCTACATACTGTTTTCTTTCTTGAAGGGAAATCCCTGTGTTCAGACATGAGAGTCAGAACTAGAAGTAATTTTAGCACTCAGCCATCCATGCACTCATTCATTCATTCTGTGTATCTACCACGTGTCCCTCTGCTAGGTATGGACCCTGCCCCCGGGTCTCAACAATGTGATCATCCACCATCACTTCCTCATCATTCAGTTGGAAATCTGAGATGGAATGACCTTCACAAACTGTACTGGGCATCGTGGTTGGCAGCCTGCCGTTTCCAATAATGAAATGCCTCAGAGCAAACAGGAAAAGGTTAAATATTAAATATGTTTGGTTTAGAGATTTCCTGTGCACAGATGTCTCTCATTCCCTGCCTCATGTGGTCTGTGCTTCATGCATTCAGGGGATGATCAGATCATGGCTGGTGGGCAGCTTCATGCCACAGGGTCAGAGATACTGACAGTTGGTTGACAGTGTTCCAGACACTAACTGTGGACCCTGCTGGGTCTGACGATATCCATGCCCTAATGACATCTCTTGTCCTGAAGGAAGGGTTGAACATCATTATCTCTCAAACTCTCCTTCCTGAATCAAGCAGAAAATTTTGTTGTTTTTTTTTTTTTAACCTGTACAGCATTTAAGCTTCCTCACCTAGAAATACAGTCTATAACTCAGATTACTATGGATTTGACTATCAGCTAAAAATCAAACTCTTTAGAAAAAATATAGACTACATTAAAGAGAGAGTATCCAGTCCAAATTGTAATATAAAAGATGAGAAAATTGAGGCCCAGGAAAACAGCGAATCACCCAGGCTCATTCAGTTGTGAGTGGCAGGGCCAGAGTCCAGACCTCCATTCCCCCAGCATCAGTCAAGGCCAGGCACTCACCACAGAAGCACAAACCCTGGCTGCCCTGGAGATAGGAATCAACCCATATGAAAATTTACTTCTATCCAGATAAATCTGTGATGTCATTTTGCCCTTAGAAAACTGATCTTAGAAACTACACATTTGTCCTCAGCTGAGAAGCAGAGACTATGCTTCTTGATTCTCTGAACTGAGGGGAAAAACATGATATTTGCCCTCCTCAAGAAAATATCCAACTTTTTAAAATCTGCTTATCTAAGGTATGAGGAGGGGTCTGGGGAGGGGGAGAACCAATTTCAGGAGCCCAGTCCTTGAAACATAGATGGAGAGAAATGAGTGTTTCTATATGAACACTCTTAAATATTTTTTTCTTTTTTTGAGATGGAGTATTGCTCTGTCACCCAGGCTGGAGTACAGTGGTGCGATCTCAGCTCACCTCAACCTCCACCTCCTGGGTTCAAGCAATTCTGCTTCAGTCTCCCAAGTAGCTAGGACTACAGGCATGGGCCACCACACCTGGCTAATTTTTTTGTGTTTTTAGTACAGACGGGGTTTCACCATGCTGGTCAGGTTGGTCTCAAACTCCTGACCTCAAATGATCTATCCGCCTTGGCCTCCCAAAGTGCTGGAATTACAGGCGTGAGCCACCGCGTCGGCCAAACACTCTTAAACTCTTACACAGCAGAGTTCTTCTGGAGTGACTGCACTTGGCCATTGTAGTGTAAATTTGCCCTGCAACCATCACCCCATTTTTGCTAACAATCATCCGATTTTCTTTGAGCAACCACTTGTGCTTCCCCCAGTGCATGTGGTTCAGTTGTAGCTGGTCCCACTGCTCCAGGCATAAGCACAGAATCCAGCTTGCTTCATGAAAGCCGTGAGTCTCATCAGCTCCTGTGACTAGATTATGGATGGTCCAATGCCCCATCTCACTGTTTCTGAGCAGCACTGGGACCTTTGCTGAAGCTACTGGGAAAGAAGTGCTTTTGCTCTGCTGGGCTTGGCTGGTCATCCACATGGGAGTGTCTAAAGATGGCAGAGCTGAGAGATAGACAAAGACAGATTCGTGGATATCACCCAAGTATCTGATTCCAACTGGACCTTAATCTGGGAAATCTATCACTAAACTTTTTAAGTTGTAGAAGTCAGAATTTTCTTTTTCTTTTTCAGTGTAAGCCTATTTGAGTGGGGTTTCTGTCATTTGCAACCAAAAAAGACCTAATACACCCTCAACAAGGACATTGAGTAGATGCTTAAAGAGAATAAGAGTTTCAGTTAAAGGGCAATGAAAACGGCCTGAGTCCCACCAGCTCCTGAGAAGAAGAAAGGTTAACTTCACCCAAGTCGGGGCCCTGGCCCTAAGTAGGGTGCTTTAGTGGGAGAGCAGAGCTTACCAGGAGATGAGAGCTCATCCCGGGCTGACCTCTAGTTCCCCACCCACCTAACATTCCACTGAGTTTCAGTGTGAGAATATGAAACTGCTTTTGTGGAGGTTTCACCTCCTCTGACTCCCACAATGCTTTCCAGGTCCCCAGAATATAATTTTTCAATTAGAGGTACCCCTAAATGCCTGAAATTAGAGTTCATCACCACTACATTTTCTCTCTCGCTAAAACCCAAGTTTCCATCATTTATGATGGACATCCCGATCTCAAAGTCCTTCTTTCTCTGCCTTCATCCAGGACAAACAGGGCAGACTTCAGTTCTTTCACAAAGACACAGCATTAAGCCTTCTTGACTCACTAGAATCCTACTTTTTGAGTAGAAGCCTTCACTTCTTATTGTCTCTCCTGGGTGATTTTCTGCTAACCTTCATTCCCTCCTCCCTCCCTGGAGTTTGGGGGAAGGTCAGTGGTGCAAATTATAGACTGATAAACCCCTGCAAAGCCAGGCAACCTAATCAACCATTCCACCAATCCTTCCTGAGCACCAGGCACCAGGTACCGGTGTGGGGATATAATGAAATGGAAAGTATTCCTTGTCCTCAAGGATGTTACACAGCTACCAGTGGTGGAAAGATTCTCTGTAGCTCTCAGACAGTAAAATAGCTATAAAGTTCATGGGGAGTCTAAGCATAACACATTTCTGAAGTTCATGCCATGCCGCGTGCTCTACCAGCGTGACCTGATCTGTTTGAAATGTGTAGGCAATCTGCCTGGAAATCTTCCTAGCATGTGACCAGTGCACGTCCTCAAGTCACTAGGAGTGGGCAAGGGAATGGCGAAAGGCTAAGAGCTCTTTGGTTCTACCAGTGGATCATTGAGTTCCTGTGACATAAAGCTCTACACTAACTGCTTCAGGGAGGCAAAGAGGAATGAGCCAGTCTAGGAACCCTGATTGTCCATGGTCAGAAAAACAGCACTGAAGCTGAGAAGTTCTTATATAACAGTAACTACATTAAAAAGAGAAAGTGCGAGAAACACTTTAAGGAGACTCCAAATTAGTATTGTGTTAAAGAAGAGAGATGGCATATTTAGACTGGAGAAGGAGGAAAGAACAGAGTTGGGAGCTGAGGAGATATTTCATGGAGAAGGCTGAATTTGACATGGGGCTTAAAGAATTATTACCTCCATTTATTTTAGCTTTATGTTTAAACAAATAACAACAACAAAACCTTTAGGCCCATTTTATTGAAAGCATCATATGAAGCAAATTACCAATTAAAGAGAAATGGTCAGTCTGGTAAGTGACCTGAATCCTCATTGCTACGTTTGCTCAGAACCCTCTGGGCATTCCTGCCAGCCTGGCTTAGTCTGCTCATGGAGCTACAACCACGACAGACCATCCTGTTCCACAACCAGCCCTCCCTTAAAAGGCAAGGCACACATATGCTATGCCCCTGGGTGGGTATTTCTCCACAGCCAACCTTCCAGGGCACAAGCTTCACAGGCAGTCACCTGCCACCCAAGGCTGCTTCTCTCCTCAAACAGGATTCTACCCTCCTTACTTTCCTTTGAGAGGCTCTGACATAACTTGAAAATCAGGGTTTCCAGAGATGAGACAGATCAGAGGCTGATCTGCCCACAGCACTCTGTGGTCTGGGCTCAAGAGCTCAAGCGTTCCAGAGTGCAGTGGAACATGTGTGTACTCCACCAAGCAACAGAAATTCAGCCGTCATCTTGTTCCATAGGGCAGCAACATGCAGGGGAGAGGGAGAACCACTCTTGGGTCTTCTAGAAAACCAAGCCGGCCTCCAGGCACACTCACAGGGAATCTCAGAATGTTAGACAAAGGACACTTCACCCACCGGAAACACAGGTAGCAGAAGCCAGACAGAACCACTGCACACAGAAAGTCAAAGATACTGGGTAGATATAGAGCAGTGCCAGGAGTAGATTTTAGTGTTTGATTTTTGTCGATTATAAGTGTGCATCCTGTTTATCTGCCTAGTGAAATGCAGAGATAAGTCACAGCCTGTAGATATAAAGGACGTGTTTCATCTTTTTTCATGCATGAGTGTCTGTATGAATATGCAAACAGAATGAATATATTGATGTCTCACAACCAGGTAAAGTTAGCCTGGGTTCCTGTGACTCACTGAAAATATAAGACAACATTTCATACTCATGCATAACCAGCCCCCAAACCAAAGGACATAAACCATGTCCTTTTACTTGGTTTTCAAATAGCCTCATGCATGATGTTGTGCTTTGAGAGCAGGGGAAAGAACCTTTCTTATTGGAAAAGGAAAAGAAAAAAAACAGAGGGTAGGAGAATTCTTCTCCCACCAAGCAACTCCTTCCCTGAAGATCTTTCCAAAGAGACTGTTCCTTTAGTCAACAAAGATTCGTGGAAAATTTAAGAATATGCAGAAACCCTCAGTTTACTCACTACCTAGTGAAGGACACGGAAAAGTAACTATAAACTTAAAAAAAAAAAAAAAAAAACAGTTATAACCATATGGTAAGAGTAGACAAAAGTACCTTACAAGCAAGGAGGGCAGTCATCAATTTCACACTTGCAGGATCAGAGGTGTCAGAGGCTGTGACCCTCAAGGTAGGCCCCCAAGTGATATGATAGGTAGAAGGCAGTTAAGCTGAAAGGAAGAAGAGTCATTCAAGGCAGACAGGAAAGCATGACAAGAGAGCAAGATATGTTGTGCAACCTGCCAGCTAGTGTTCACCTGGCTTTATTTTTCTTTATGGTACTTAGTGCCATCTGATATTTGACACAATTCTTTGTTTATTGTCTGTCTGCAACTACAATGTAAGCCCCCTGAGGGCAGGGACTTTGTTTTACTCTCTGCTACATCCCTAGAACATAGAATAGACTTGGTACATAGGAGGAATTAATAAATATTTGCTGAATGCACAAATGTTAGAGAGGAGTGAGAAATGAGGCTGGATTGCCAGGCAAGGTAGCCCCGCAGGTCATGAGGGCCTTGTGTGCTGTGCTAATGCATGTGGATGTTATCTTGGAGATCTAGAACAGTGTTCACAAGCTAGCAGCCCACAAGCTAAACACAGAAGTGTTTTGATTGACCAGTATCATGTTTTTCATATTAAGATATTTTATATAAAAACCCAGGTTGCTGAATTTCCTTTAAAAATCAGAGGATGCGGTAACAAGGGGCCTGTAGTCTCGTAAGGCAAAGTCAGTTGGTGCTGAGAAGTAAGTACCCCTTTAATAACACCTGTGTTCTTCAGTCCAGGACAGTCTGCCCCAGCCCCAATTGTCTTGCATCAGGCCTTCCTTGCTCATAATCATCTCCCAGTTCCAGGTAGATAAATGAGTTTGCAACCTCTAGCCTAGGTTCAGAATGTCTGGTTTAAAAATTCCACCATGCTAATGAGTCTCCAAAACACCCCTCCACAATGAGTCATGCCTTCCAGTGTATTTATGCCCTCCCACAGTGAATGTGAGCTGCTCCTGTATAACTAATAGAATCAAGGGAAGTGATGCTGTGGGGCTTCCAAGGATAGCTCATGAGAAGGCAGACATCACATAAGAAGTCTGACTATCCTGAGGCCTCCATGCTGTAAGGAAGTCCAAGCTAACTATCTGGAGAGGCCACACAGAGAAAGAGAGTGAGATGCCCTAACAGTCCCAAGGGTTTAAGCCATCCCATCTGAGAAGCTAGATACGGGAAACCCATCTTGGACACCCAGGCCAGAAGCCATCTACCTGCAACCATTCACAGTCATGTGGGAGACCCCAAGAAAGAATTACTCAGCTGAGCCCATTCAATCCACAGAACCATGATAAATAATAGTAAATTGATTTAAACCACTTCCTTTTTTGGTGGGTCATTACATAGCAATAGATTACCAAAACACCTACATTACCATTTATGAACTGTGTGGTCCTCTGAAAATTATTCAGCATTTTAAGCTTAAATTTCCTCATCTTTCAAGTAAGGATCATAATATCACTGCCTGCAGAGTTTTTTGAAATGAATGAAGGAGATCATGAATAGAATGTACTTAGCTGTGAAGCTAGAACAAATACAGTCAATGAATTATAAGTGCTCAATAATGGTTTATCATTATTTTACTTTGAGTCTCATTATTATTGTTATTGAAGTTTGTCTAGTGAGTAGCACATCTCAAAACCAGCATGCAGAAAAGGAAGAAGAGGGGAGAAGAAGCTGGGAAGGTGGTGACGGACAGATTAATCTCAAGGAGGGTTTCCAGGAGAAGAGAGTTCTCAGTGTGGTGGGTATGACTTGATATCCCAGACTCCAGGGAGCCAGGCAATTGACTATTTCACCCATTTTGGTGTTCTGCAGTAAGCATTCTGGAAGCTCCTATAAGTCACAATTGATTAATTTGTAACTTATTAAAAATATTTATACAGCACAGATTATATATGTCAGGCATTGTACTAGGTGCTGGGGATAGCAGTGAACAAAGATTCCTGCCTTCATATAGCTTCCATTCTAAAGTTTATCAAACACATAAATGAGTAAAATAGAAAGTATGGCAGATGGTGATAAGTGATAGATACAGGAGGAAGATAAGGGGGAGGGTCCCTGAAGAATATCTAACTGGCCTATGCACTGGGAGAACAGGGGGAAGTGCTGGGATTACAGGCGTGAGCCACCACGCCCGGCCTAGTTTATCCTAGGTGGATAGGCGAATAAACAGAGATGATAGATAATAACAAATGATAGATAATTGATAGAAAGATATATGATTGGATAGATAAGCGAAATGGAAACTGAGTCTTAGAAATGGTAGATAATTTGTCTGCAATCATACAGTTTGTAAGTGGCTGAGTTAAGATCAGAACACAGATCTATTTGGATTTCAAACTGGTCTTAGTGACAGAGTTTGTGGACTCCATCATACTGAATAGAGTTTCGTGATACCAGGTTAGATGTTAGAAAATAAATGTGCCTTTCTGTGTTAGGTTTATCTTTGAATTTTGTTTTCATGAAGCACACTTTGAAGAACTCTCACACTTTTTTTTTTCATTAAATTAAAACCCTGTCATTATTCAACTACTCTAGAGAGTACCTCAGCTCAGAAAACATGACTGTTCCACGAGAACATAGTTTGAGAATTGCCATAATTAAAGCCTCACTCTGAAACATTTTCCAACACCAACAGCTGGATTCTCCAAACACCAACTGGGTGTCCAACAATTCCGTTCAATTCTGACACTAACTGCCCAGAGTTAGTGCAGACTCCACGGCTTAAGGGTCTAGTGCCACAAGACTATGCCTACTTCAGATGCTGGTCACAAGCCCTAGACCTCTTGTACTTCTAGCCAACTCGTTGTTAACTGGGGGCTCCTATGATCCCCTCTTCAGGTTCAATAATTTGCTCAAACAGCTTACAAAACTCAGGAAAACACTTATGTTTACCAGTTTATTATCATTTTACAAGGGATATTAACGAATAGCCAGACAACGAGGTTCATAGAGTGAGGTTCAGAAGGGCCTCCAGGGCAGGAGCCTCTGTCTCCATAGAGTTGGGGTGTAACACCATCCTGGCACGTGGATACTTTACAAACCCTGTCATTTAGTTGTTTTCCAGTACTTGGGCATAATTGATTAAATCATAGGCCACTGGTGTTTAGCTCAGTCTCTGTTCCTTTCCCCATGCCAGAGATCTTGGTGTGGGGCTAGAATTTCAAACCTTCTATGCATTGGTCATTCCTGTGACCAGCCTCCATCCTGAAGCTACTTGAGTGTCCCGGAGCCACCAGTCATCATTAGCATACAAAAGACATTCTTATCACTCTGGATATTCCAAGGGTTATAGTAGCTGGTGCCAGGCAGGAACTAGGAAAAGACCAAAAAATTTTTAAAAATTATATCACATTCACCATGCTCAGACTAATTTTATTCCAGAATATTTAGAACTTACACCTCTGAATGTAGAGCCAATAAGCAGCTTTCAAGAAATGGATAACAGAAGGAGTATGAGACATCGGAAAGAAACAATAAACCTCAGTATTTTATTTTATTTTATTTTATTTTATTTTATTTTATTTATTATTATTTTTGCAGCAGAGTCGTGGTCTGTCGCCCAGGCTGGAGTGCAGTGGCACAACCTCTGTTCACTGCAATCTCCACCTCCTGGGTTCAAGCAATTCTCCTGCCTCAATCTCCCAAGTAGCTGGGACTACAGGCTCCTACCACCAGGCCCAGCTAGTTTTTTTTTTTTTTTGGTATGTTTAGTATAGATGAGATTTCATCATGTTGGCCAGCCTGGTCTCGAACTCCTGATTTCAGGTGATCCACCTATCTCTGTCTCCCAAAGTCCTGGGATTACAGGTGTGAGCCACCACACCCAGCATCCTCAGTATTTTAGAAGTTGTTCAACTGAATAGATTCTGGAAATGACTAAAACATAGCATCAATATCTGAATTATTTTTAATAGGTAGTATGTTCACATCTTCAATGTGGAGTCCGGATAAGTAAGCAACAAGGAGGAAGGGGCCCCAGGTAAAGGAAGACCTCAAGTGGGGAAGAACAATGAACAATTGTTCTAAGAGCTGGCTAATCACGCCTGCAATCCCAGCACTTTGGGAGGCTGAGGCAGATGGATCATGAGGTCAGGAGATCGAGACCATCCTGGCCAACATGGTGAAACCCCGTCTCTATTAAAAATTAAAAAAGTAGCTGTGTGTGGTGGCGCGCCTGTAATCCCAGCTACTTGGGAGACTGAGGCAGGAGAATTGCTTGGACCTGGGAGGCAGAGATTGCAGTGAGCTGAGATTGCACCACTGCACTCCAGCCTGGTGACAGAGCAAGACTCCGTCTCAAAAAAAAAAAAAAAAAAAAAGAATGGCTAATCACAAACAACGGAATTAGTGCCCTTGTAAGAAGAGGCCAGCTAGCTAGCTCTCTTTCTATCATATGTGGTCACAGCAAGAAGCCAGCCATCTATAGACTAGAAGTCGGCCCTGCTGACACCCTGATCTCAGACTTCCAACCTCCAGAATTGTGAGAAGTAAATGTTTGTTGTTTAAGCCACCCAGTTTATGGTACTTTGTTATAGCAGCCTGAGCTAGACATTACCTTTCTAAAATGAAAACATTTTAAAATTCTGAAACACATTTGTTCCCACAGGTTGAATCAGAAATAGTGACCTAGATTATTATCATCTTTTCTGTTGATGGAATTTTCCAGATATTTTGCCCACTGAACCAGCTTGAGAGCTGTTATTCTATTCCTTGTAATGATGTCTTTCCTACCTTCCCAGGCAGATATGGGACATGATTATTCTTCCTGCTCTCTGTTATCAGTGAATTATGTCACTTTTCCCGTGGCCTTTTCTCTTATTTATCTTCCTCTATTAAGACAGTGTACTCTTAGTTTTGCCATCTGTGGACGGCTTAAATGTTAGATAGCTCAGTGGAGGGTCAGTGTAACGACTCTTGTATCCTGCACCCAGATGTTTGTCCGGAATCCAGGAGGAATCAGGTCACATGAACAAATTGAAGATGGTAAATGTGGAGGAATTTATTGCCAATGAAAGTGGCTCTCAGTGGGATGGGGAACTGGAAAGGGGATGGAGTGGGAAGGTACTCTTCTCCTGGAGTTCGGCCATCCCCAGCCAAACTCTTCTCCAAGGTCCCACTGTCAAGCCTTCCCTCTGAAGTCAAGCTGTTTCTCTCCGACATTTGGCTGCTTCTTCTCTTCTCTCCTTCTCTGCCACTCTGCCATTCTGCAGTAGAGCCTGGGTTTTTTATGAGTACAGGATAGGGGGCAAGGTGGGCCAGGTTTGTTTTAGAAAAGGCAACATTCATGGGGTAAATGAGGAATAGATGTTCTCACTTTGGGCAGTAGGTCCAGGTTTGGGACCAGTAGGTCCAGAAATACTTCTGCCTAGTATTTCCCTAGTATTGCTTCCTGTCTGTATCAGTGCCACTCTTCTGTGTTCCTGCATAAAACTTCCTGCTCCTGGACATCTGAGCTAGTATAGAAATGTGGGCCTCTGAGGATGTTGGCTTCCCATTTCTTCCTCATTGGATACTTTGTAATTTATTGCCAGAATTTTGAAAACAGCCAGATTAAAAAAAAAAAAAAAAAAAAGGCTCTGGTGTGATTTTTGCTCTGTCCTGGAGGCCTCTCTTTAGGGATATGTGATGGAGCACCAAAGGGAGTCTTCATTGGTTTTTTCTCTCACCCTCCATTCCCCCACCAAAAAAAGAAGCAATATCTTGAAACACATTATATTAAACTAGGGGTTTTAAGCCTATTTGGGAGTGACAGAGTCTTTCGTTAAATTAATGAAAGACTCCAAGAAAGATAAGACTTTTGGAAAAAATGTCTACAAAAATAAGAACGAACTGAAATTTTTGCAAAGAATTTCAGGTTTCTCAGATACTCTCTGCTAAGCCCAGATTAAGAACTTCCATTCTAGACTGGTGATTCTCAAAGACACCCTTGTAACAGTAAGAGAAATCTAACATAACTGACTCCATCTTGTTTCTAACTTCACAAGCTGACTGCCTTTGCTCATCCCTGCATGTAGTCCAAGCTAAGTATGGCAGGAATTTAGTTTATAGTTCAAAGCAAGGATGATAATAGTCCCTTTCCAAAACTAAGCTCCCAAGGAGATAAGGAGGGTGTATGCACAAGTAACATTGTTATGCCAAGATTTATAGAAGCACTGTGACCAAACCAAAGACAAATAACTTTTGCAACTTCCTCGGACTCCTGCTGATGCTCGAGTGTCTGTGGTCATGAGTCACCTCCTGACTTTAACGTCCCCTTGTTCCGCCTTCCCCAACATAAAAAGAAGCTTGAGATGTATGCCTTTTAAGATGTTTCTTCGACATTAGTCTATCTTCTTGGCTTGCTGACTCTCCAAAATAATAAGTAAATAAAGTCTCCTAAAAAAATAAAGTCTCTTTCCTTGCCCCAACACCTTGTCTCTCAACTAACTGGTTGTTGTGCAGTGAGCAATACCAGCTCTGGATGCGACTACAACCTGAGAATTTCCTCAGATCCTTGGGCAGTTAGGTTCTAATTCTACACTATACTCCCCTTCCATGCTGAGACACAGGCCTGGCACCATCATCTGAGAAATCTTTTCAATAATGAGAAATGGATTCAACGTGTGTCCCCAGTCTCATGTTACTCAAGTAAAATAAGTCCCCTGGGTGGGCTACCCCTTTCATCTGAAATCTTTTTTCTGTAAGAGACAGTTACCATGGAAGAGGGAAATTGTTCTGAGATAAATACCTATCAGGATTAATCTTGTCCTTGATTCAGACTTTTGAACTTAAGCTCCCTGGTCATTTGTATCTTTAGTTTCCTCCCTGTCAATTATTAAATACGATTTAACACTAAGATTTTCTCATATTTACTTTGGATTTTTTCTGTGTGCTCTATGGAGAAAAGCAATGAAGCAAGAGAGGAAGTGACTCACTTCTCTCCACTCCTCACCTGAAAGAAATGTAAAATTCCTAGGGTACCCACAGATTTTAGGAACAGAATTTAATTCAGTTGATTAGCCCAGAATACAACGAATAAGGATCCCATAAAGATCTCCAACCACAGCCAAAGACTTCTCCCCTCGCCCCAGCTAGCCATCGTCTCAATCATAAGCCATCATCTCAAACATGGACACAGGGAAGGCTAGAGAGTAATTGGAAGACTCACACCTACCAAACCCCATGAGCAGAAAAACACAAGATGGTGGCTCAGGAATTACATCTTCATATGCTGAGAGAAAGCCAAGAGGAGATATAAAAATTGGATGACTTTCACCCTAGGAAAGAAACTGAAATCCATTTGGTTCACGACCAGTTGTCGCTATGAAGCTCACTGCACTTTATGCCTCTGAGCTTCTACAGACTCTTTCTGGACAAAATGTCCTCCTGTTGCCTACTCCTAACTCCTACCCATCCCTGACAATGGTCCTCATCACTGCTTCTGTTGCCTGGTAAACTCCTGCTTGTTTTTCAAGACATACCTCAAGAGGCAGTTTCTCTGTGAAACCTGCCCTCCTCTGGTGGAATTATATCCTCCTGTTCCTATAGTTTTAATCATATCACTGCTAAAGCATTTAAACATGATATTATAGTAGTGGCTATTTGTTTGTGTGTCTTGGTCCACTCTCTTCACTAGATTGTAAGTTCCTGAGATTAGGGACTGTGTTTTATCCATGTCACATAACACCTAAAACAGCATTTGGTCATGGTGAAGCTTCATAACTGCAAATGCAAATATTAGGTTGGTGCAAAAGTAATTGTGGTTTTCCCATTGAAAGTAATGGCAAAAACTGCAATTACTTTTTCACCAACCTAATATTAATATTTCAGACAAATATCTCCGATAATTCATAGATTATGACATTTAGCTGAATTATGCATATCGCTTGGCATTAGTTGAGGGCTTCAATTTTTCAGGAACCTCTCAGTTCTAATCAGGAGGAGAGACAGATAAGTAAATTGTCATCATCATGATAGTATGATTAAATGTTAGAACAGAGGCATTTCAAGGGTGAGGAAGATGGCTGGAACATTTTTTTCTAAATGTGTATTTAGACAATCTTTGTCTGAAAGTTATGAGATTTTTTTTCCTGAAAGGCATGTGTGTGTGTGCACAAACGTGTGTGTGTCCATGTGGACTTGTCCACATAGCACTCACAGGAGATGGAAGCAGGCCCAGGTAAAGCAGGAGGACAGGTAGGCCTGACCTTCTCCCTTCTCAGGCCGCCATGAAGGAAAATGGAGAAGGCTTGACACAACCCAGCATGACCTGAACTGGGCCTCCTGCTCCCCCACCCCCAACTCGGTGGGGGTGAATGTATTATTGGGAGAATGTATTATTGGACTATGAGGATTTTAAAGGACTGAGTTGAGCTGCTGAGGAAAAGTTTTGAAATGGGTCAAGCAATAAAAGATTTTCTCAGGCCCTTTTTTGAACTCAGGGCACTAAATCAGTTGCATATGATTTGGCAGTTACTAGGCCCCACAGAGATTCCGGAGACCTATAAAACACACAGTGAAACCCACATGATTACAAATATGGGGAGAAATTAGCTCACCTAAATACAAGTGGAAGTTTGTACATCTGTAACTCCTACTACATGAGGAATGAAATGTATAAACAATTTATGTTTTTCAGTGGAAATTCTGGGGACAGTCAATCATTTCCTCACAATTTATTTCAAGAATTATCTTTTACTTATGCTACTACTCTTCATTAAAAATTTAAAAATTACAGAATGGAATTCATAACCACTTCCATACAAATTCGTGACCACTTTTCAAAAATGAATTTACTGATAATCTCTGTCAGAAATGACAGGCCATAAATCAGTTTACAGAGTCACCATACGATTGACTAAATCTAATTAGCACCAAACTCAAAGAGGTTTACTAAATGTTCACAAATAGCCAGCAGAGATGGCTCTAAATTGATTCAGACCATAGAAAAGAAAATTAGCACTCTAAAATGCCCAGTTCTATTTATTTGATATAATTGTAACTAGGCAAACAACAGTGTGCTTCAGCTAGCCTGGGATAGGCAATGTGGCCCTGTGGCAAATATTTTCGTTATTGCTGAGCAACTTGATAAGCTCAGTTGCTCTGGGACACAAAGACATACAGACCTGAGCTAACAAAGCACATGTGAGTGGTGTTCTGGGGCTTTAGGGGGAGATCAGAGACTCTAAGGGTAAAGAGAGCCACAGCTTCCGTTCTCTGCTGTGTTCATAGTTGTTATTTTTAAATCAAGCCTCTTTGATCTGATGTATATTAGCATTTCATGCTCCCTCAAATCAATATTCTGTTTCATGTGGGGATTTTGAGTCATTTTTGTACTTTCTGTTTTAAAGTTCCATAAACCCCAATAAATAAGAATTCTGATTGCCTATTCCCAGGGTGGGAAGACTTTTCTTTACTCTGAATATAAATCCTGTTCAGTTCTCCTGATTGATGCCTGGACTTTAGACCTTGACCATATAGAGACTTCCTGATCCCTTAAGGCTGAGAGCTGTGGCAGACCCTGCCTAATCAATAGTGTTCCGAAAGTATTTATTGTGCCTCATGGAACAAAACACCTCTTTGAAAGAACTTTTATATTCTTATCTGATGACTACATGCTATATGTATTCTCAGCACTTTTCCCCTAAATTGGACATTTTCTCTTAAAACTTCCTGTTTAAGTTTACCTTAAAGAATACTCTTTAGACTCCCAATTCCCTGGACTAAACCTTTGTTTTAAAAAAATATTTTTTTCAATTAAGAAATTTGGTACCCATAATCTGTTCAAAGAGCATTATGACTTTTTTCCAAAGTTCTATTGGAAAGTATGCTTTGGGAGGTTTTTGGCTAATTTTTTTAAAAGTAAAACTCAGAGGACAGATTCTAAGTGCAGCATTCTGTCCCAAATAGGTATCAAAAGTATAAAGTTAATGCATTTCTGAGTTCTAGGTCTCACCAGGCTGTGACTACAAAAAAAGGACTTTATGGGACAAGTTCCACTGGCTTAATGCCAGAAATTGATGCTTCTGCAAAGCATCCCACCTTCTGAATTCCTCAGAGGGCTGTCCCAGATATTCTCCGGTAGTGTCCCGTCATGTCTCCACCAGGAGGTGTTACAGCATGGTGGTTCTGGGCTTGGGCACTGAAGTCAGACAAATGGGGTTTGAATCCCACCTCTTTCACTTCTTAACTTTGTAACCTCATTATGTTTCAGTTTACCTGTCTTTAAACTGAGACAATAACAACGTGTGTGTGTGTGTGTGTGTGTGTTGCTAAATAGGAGAATACACATACAGTGCTTCAGCATTGTCTCAGCACATAGTACTACTTCGGTGAGATGGGATGCTTTTGGCTGGAAGAAACACAAAACCCAGCTGAGGATGGCCTTAACATAATAAGGATCTATTCTTCCATTTAACAAGGAATCTTAAGGTGGAGTGGCTCCAGGATGGTTTGATTCAGTGACTCAGTAATGTCATAAGGCACTTCTTTTCCCACTGTGCAGTCTTCACCATGTCAGCTTTCTTCAGACAGGCTTCTGTCATATGTGAGAGATTTACACATATCATCCAGACAAGAAATTGTCCAGATGGGGAAAAAAGTCCATCTTTTACTACAGCTTGCTTTATAAGAGTGAAGAAACTTTTCTCAAAAACATGCTTCTCCGCAGAATTCTCTACTTATCATTGGCTAGAATTGCACCACATATCCATGCCTAAGACAGTCACTGGTAAAGAGAATAGATTTACGATGACTGACATAAATTAACCAAAATTTACCTGATCTAGAGATAAGATCACTTCCCCAGGAATATGTGCCCCATGACGTTGGGAGAAAAAGCAACACAGGGGACTGGTATCTGAATCCCACCTAGAAAATGTAAAAGTTGAGAGAGGCTTGCTTACTACTCTGATGGCGTAGATAAAGAGTTTGCTATCATGTTGGGATTGGACAGCATTCCCAGAGTTAGTGAGCCAAGAATGCATGTTTTCTGGAGACAAAATACAAATGGCACATGAGAGCCATCTGGCAGAGATTAGATTGGGTGCATGAAGGAGCAATAAGGACTCAGTAGAAAGAAGCTAGAGGTATTGCTGGATCCTTGGAGCTGGGTAAAGAATATCAGATAAGCCAGAGATCAGTATTTCATCCATATCAAGGGAACATAGGTGAGAAAACCTGAGCAAGAGATTTCATGAGGAAACCCTTAAGAGTATCCATGAAGGAAAAATTCATTTTAAATGCCTGCTAGACCCAGAGAGCCTGAAGGCATCTTATGACTGCACAAGTCAAATCAGAATTCTCTTGCTCCCTTTACTTCTCTTTTCTTCTACTCCAGTCCTGGAGGTATCTGAAACTTCAGTTAACAAGCAAGAGGAGAAAGAGTGAGAAGCAAGAAGGTGTCAACCATACTCACCCAGGTGTCGAATCTGCCTCAGGTCTTAACCTGGGAACAGCAGAGTAGCTCTAAATTATGAAACGGAAAGTTTAGGTTTTATCTGGGACTGCATATTCTTTTTTTTTTTTTTACTTGAGACGGATTTTCACTCTGTCACTCAGGCTGGAGTGAAGTGGCGCGATCTCGGTTCACTGCAACTTCTGCCCCCTGGGTTCAAGCAATTCTCCTGCCTCAGCCTCCCGAGTAGTTGGGATTATAGGTGCCTGGCTAATTTTTTCATATTTTTAGTAAGGGTTTCACCATATAGGACATGCTGGTCTCGAACTCCTGAACTCAGGTGATCCACCCACCTCGGCCTCCCAAAGTGCTAGGACTACAGGCGTGAGCCACCATGCCTGGCCTGGGACTGCATATTCTAAAAGGTAATTTGAGACTGCTTCGTAACTTACAGTGACTGCCCAGAGCAATAATGAGGTCCACCTAATTTTTTCTCTATAAGCAAGGACAGAATTATTAAAAGTAATTACAGTTTTTGCCATTACATATATGCATTACTATATATTATTAAATATATAGTAATTAATTATACATAGTATTACTTTCAATTGCAAAAACCACAATTAAGTTTGCCCCAACCTAATATATTACTATATATAATTAAATATATAGTAATTATATACTATGTATATTTACATATTACAATGTATACTACATATACATGTTATATATATGTATATATACTATAAAATATATACCATAATACACATATTACATAAATGTATATATACTATAATACACACATTACATATATGTGTATATATTACTATACAATTAAATATAGTAATTAAATACATACTATATATTTACATATTACTATATATAAATATTATATATGTATATATGCACTATAAAATATATACCATGTATACATATTACATATGTGTATACATATTACTATATATAATTAGACATGTATAAATATATAGTGTATATAATTAAATATATACTATATATTTACTTAAATTATATATACATATATAATATACATATATACTATAATTATACTATATATAATTACATATATGTATATATAACTATATAGTATATATAATTAAAATAAATTATAAATTATATAGATATATAGATTTAATTATATATAGCAATATATACTTAAATTAAATGTATAACTAAATATATTACATTATTAATATGGTTTACATTAATATTAAAATTATAAATAATTATATATTATAAAATAATTATATATTATAGAATAATAAATAATTATATATTATAGAATAATATACATCATTAAATATATGTATAGTTATAGATAAGAATGGCAGATATATATGTATTAACTATGTATTTAATATATGTAATAACTATATATTTATAGATGTATACATATGTATATTCATATAAACAGGTAATTAAATGCAATAATTAAAACAGCATTGGCTAAGAAAATGATACAAAGATCAATGGAACAGAAAAGGAAATCCTGAAACCTGAGACATAAAAATAGGAAAAATGAGCATAGGAAGGGTGAATAGAGAGCACAGGTTCTGGAATTGAACCCTGAGGCAGTCCAAAATGAAAAGAGATGAGAACAAGGGACCAAAAAGGAGTCGCCATTGTGTATAAGGAAAACTGCAGTGCCCCGGAAGCCAAGTGAAGAAGGTGTTGCAGCAAGGGAATGATCAGCTGAGTTAAATGCTGCTGATGGGTCAGGTAAGATGAGAACTGAGAACTCTTCCCTGGTTTTAGTAACATGAGATCACTGATGCTCTTGACCAGGGCAGTTTCAGTAGTGGTGAGATCGATGACCTGATTGGGGTGAGTTCAAGAAAAAATGTTAAGAAATCAGTGGTGAGGGTAGCCATCTCTTTTGAGGAGTTTTGCTATAAAATGGAGCAGAGAAATAGGCAGTAGCTGGAGGGAAAAGTGGGGTCAAAGGGTTCATAATGGGCAGAAGTAACAGCATATTAGTATGCTGATTGAAGAGACCTATTTGAAGGGGAAAAAAAGACGGTGCAGGAGAGAACAAAATGAAGCAATGTCCTCAGACAGGTTAAATGAAGAATGAAATTGAGGCCTAAACTCTGACATGTTTTTCCTATTTTGCCAAATTCCTATCTAAGGGACCTGGGGAGTCACACCCTGCAAGCCATAAAGTCTCATCAGAGGGGCTTTATTTAACCGAGTATTAGGTGGCCTGCTTTCCAACCTGGCTCTGGTATAACATCACATAACAAATAAGGAAAGAAAGAAAAATGCTTAACCCCAAATATATGTTCTTGTCCTATCTTGAAATTGCCCTGCAAAGTTGTCTCTTGTGGGAAAAATCTGCATTCTGTAGAGAATCTCTTTTTGCTTTTTTTTTTAAAAATCTTTTGTTCCAGATCCAGGAGATACTTAACTAAAAGTCAGGCCCTCTTTTAGGTTCAATAAGAAAACATTTTACAACCTATTCTCTCTGAAGCCTACTAACTAAAATCTTCCTCTGCACAATAAAACTTTGGTCTCCACAGTTCTTTATCTTAACCCAAACATTTCCTTTCTATTGATCTCAGGTCCTTAGACAAACTCAACCAATTGTCAACCAGAAAATTTTAAAGTTTACCAGTGACCTGGAAGCCCCTGCTTCGAGCCGTCCCTCCTTTCTGAACCAAACTAATGTATATCTTGGATGTATTTGATTGATGTCTCATGTCTCTTCAAATTGTAAAAAATCAGACTGTGCCCTAATCACCTTGGGCACATGTTCTTAGGACCTCCTGAGGGCTGTGTCACCAGCCACAGTAACTCATATTTGGCTCAGAATAAATATTTTCAAATATTTTACAAAGTTGGACTCTGTTTTGTTGACACAATCTAGTTCACAAGTAGAGCACTGGCTTCCAGGAGACAGGTACAGGAGCAAAGACAGATAATATGAACAGAAGTTGGTAGGTGGGAGCTTGTGAGAAGATTTTTAATTACTTCTGCATTTTCTCAGTGAAATAGGAAGGTCATCAGCTGACAGTAGGAACAGGGAGATGTGTGTGTTTTGAGGAGAAAGTTGGAAATAGTTCAGGACAATCACTAAATGCCCTAGAAAAATGTAAAATTGCCAGTGGCATTAAGGGCCTACTTGAGATAACTGTCATGAATTGATGTGAGAAGAGTCATGGCGATTCTTCCTGGTCAACTTTAGCTTTGTGAACAGAGGTGTGCAGTAGCAGAAAGTGGGAATTAACCAAGGTTTTGCTTTTCTCAGCAATATATCAAGACAAGAGATGACAAGGAAGGTGAAAATATATGAAAAAAAGCAGTTTTAAGGACTGACCATGGAATTCAAGCTGGGTAAGAAGAGTAAGGACTTCAAGGGAATGAGGGAGGGTGCAAAAGTGGTGTTGTAGGACTTTCCTTAGTTCAGCTAAAAATGGGGGTCCTTGTCATATGACCATTATGAATATGACACAGACACGTTGAAGGGTGAGAAAATGTAATTTATTGGGTGCAAAGGAGGAAAAGGGAAACAGGGACTCTCAGCAAAGCAAGAGTCCTGCTACCCAGTTTCCCACCTCACAGATTCAACCCCAGATTCCACCTCAGAATAGGAGAAACCAGGCTCCTCCCTGCTGCAAAGGGCATGAACTTCTGTGGCTCCACCCCGTTCTCCCAGTGCACAGGCTGGTTGGAGTTTCTCTGGGGACCCCTTTATACTTGGCTGTTTCATTCCTCCCTCCAAAGAAGTATATCCAAGTACCTTTAGAATAAGGATACGGACAAAGACCAATCCTAACTGCTTCCTGCTGACAGGGGACACTGTTTTGGGGAAAATGACAGTCAGCGCTCCCTCAGAGTCCTAAGGGTTCTCAGCAGAAGGGGCCATCATCCAAGGCTCCAGTTGCATGACTGGAGTTTGATGACCTGAAGGCAAGAAGAGACAAACCAGGTCATTAGAAAACATGTATTAAAATGAGAAAAGTGGGAGGGGGGAGGGTAAGGACAGTTCAAAAATCCCAAGGTCTTTTACCATTTTGCCAGCATATTGGACTCCTGGGTTCCATTCCCCTGAGCCCAATCCTAAGTCAACCAGTTTGAGGTTTGGGAAATTAACTTTTCCCAGTTTGGAGGATGCATGCAAGGGGAGTGTCCCATAATATGGAGACACAATTACCTATCAGTGAAGAGAGAACAGAGGAAAAAAGAAGAAGAAGGTTTTTTTTGGTTTTTTGGTTTTTTTTAAAAGGAGATTCAGGATGCTTTTGAAAGGGGTACAGACTGAAGATGAATGTCTACCCATCTAGAAAGAGGGGAGCAGGCATCCCTGGTTTCTTTCTCTTCCTAGCAGATACCCAAGGTTTGTGAGGGAGAATAGGAAGAACATCCTCTTTTTTTCTCTGTCCTTGCAACCCTGAGTCCCAGTGAACTTGGCAGGTGCCACGATGAGTGCCAAACAGCTTGTACCATGAAGCAGGGAGGGCCTAGAGAATAGAAATTATCTGCTTTCACCTATGTCTCTTTCCCTCCTGCTGTCAGTAGCCTTGGAGTTCCCTAGACCTCATTTTTGCAGTGATACTAGTATGACCTTTATCTATGAAACAGGAGGCTTATCTTAATCAGCAGGAATCAGCCATGCTCACCTGTGCTGTGCCTTTTAACTTCCATTATCATCTGCCTCTGGATCCTTTAGATCCAGTTTTCTTTCATAGGGATCCAAAGCTTAGAATTGACAAAATTTGGGGGGACAAAAATGTGTCTTAGTGTGGTAGGGGGGTTGCATGGGCTCCTTATCAATAAGCCAAATGCTACAGTGAAACTGTGGAACTGAGTCTTCCTCCAACAAGGGAGAGAAAAGGATGTCTTATGACACATTCAGATGACTGGTAGCTAGTTATGCTTGCTAAGATTTGGGTGTGTGGTTCTTGGTTTTGGTTAGCTCCCTTAGTCTTACTTTCCCGAAAGGAAACCTCTGAGTGATGGACATCCCGTTTATTTCCAACACCTGGCAGGATTGCAGGATAATTGCTCAGAACTAGAATATTGATCCAGACTTCTACATTACCCATCCCTTTTGTTCTTTCTGAGCTGCAGCAGGAGATTGCTCGTTGGTTCACAGGAACAAGCAGAGTTAGTCTAAAAATGTAAGCAAAAACCTAAAAACAACTAATGAGCTTATGATTTAATGACAAATGTATGAGTTTTGATACATAATTTATCTCTCTCTAGTCCTCATTTTTGTTAAAAAAATCATGATGGGACGGAGTTGTTTGCAATAGATTTTAATCTTATACTTGACCTGATTATTTGCATAAAGTGCAACAAGAATATTTCTACACAGGCCTTTTGGATTGGCTTTGATGGAATTCTATTCTGCAAGGAATCTCAGATAAGACCTTTTAAAGCTAAGCCAAGCCAGGGGTTTGTATCCTCAAACACCTGTTAGTTGGGTGATCCTCTCCTCTTAAGGTCCCAAGATAAACTTGGAGCTCCTAGGCCTGTTAGAAAGTGATATTCTTTATTGACTGCAGATCAGGAACCCTGTAGAGAAGTAGATAAGGGTATGAGCCCAGTTTTTCCCCCAAGGGGCTGTTATCAGCTCTGTAAGTCAGGCTTGATTCCTTAAAGGGAAGCATACCCTTCTAGTCAAAGCCTTGGTAAAACAATCAGTTTCTCCAGTTGCATAGTGTTGCAAAAGAAAAATGGATTCTTATTGCAAGGACCCAAACAACTATATTACTATAAATTAAGAACACTCACAGATGGTTTCCAAATTCTAGAAGAACCAGGTAGAGAAAAACAAACATGCTCCAAATTTTGTTCACAGGAGTGTACCTTACTCAATTATTAAAGGCCATAAATAGGTCAAAGTAAGTTTCCTCAACTCTGAAAAACAAAACAAAGATCAGCAACATTTCAAGCCAAAGTAAAAAATATTTGCTTTAGTTTCCTGAGTTCAGTCCATTTAGTTCTTGATTTGCTTGATATTCATGAACATTTCAGCTCTTCATGAGTCCTGTACATTTTCCATTTATTCCAGTGTCACAATCTCCAAAGTTATCAAAAACCTGTGTTTGAGGTCACCTGTCTATAGTTCTATAGCTTATTATAAACCGTCTTTTGAAAAAGATTAGGACAAGACAACAATTGTCTGTGAATAACAAAATGTCCAGGGTAGTTACAGTTAGAAACATGATTGACACAGAAGTGTAGTTATCTCCATGGTTTACAATAAGTTAACATAACCTTAATTATGATTGATAGCATACATTTAGATACTAGAATTTTAGAAATCCCTTACAGTTTTGGAACATATATTAGTATTATTCACCAAAATATAACCTAAATAAGATTGAACATCATTTTGTCAATCCCATGTACCTAAACATGTAAAATAATCCTGTTTACCTCTCTTTTCTGAACACTCCAGAGGCCCTCTGATATATCCAAAAAGTCAGGTGTCAGGAAAGAAAATTTTGAAACTGAAGTTTGATTTTAAGAAGCTTGTTAAATATGTTAGCAGTTTAAAACACTTGATGTTATGAAATAGAATTCTAGATGACCATAAATTGCTTATTTTGCCAAAATGACTCAGAAATTTTAAAGAAGCAAAAGCCTTTTATAACCCTTTACAAATTTTGCCATAGAGCAGATCAGTTCCCCAAGAATACTCTGTTGTGCTTTAATTCCAATGCTCAACCTACAGAAAAACCACACAATATGCCCCCCTGAACCTAGTCAATATGTTCACACAGAGAACCTCTTTCACAAGACTAATTTCCACAATCCTTCCACCACTTTTTTGAACCTGAAGCTTTATCCTATTTAAAACAATTCTTCAACCCTAGTCAAGAATTTACATTTTCATGCCTTTGTGTAATCTTTTATTAAAAACACATTTTACTGTTCTTAAACACCTTGCATGTTTCTATTTTCAGTAGTTTCAATTACATGTTATAATGGTAACTCCTAGCAATTTTAACTTTAATGTAAAACCTGGTGAGTTGTTTTAATTGTGTGTCAGGTGCAGCCAAGGTTTGACTCCTTCCAGCATAATTAAGGGCATGGTTATTTCCATATGTCTCCAGGTCTTACTACCAAAAAGCAGTTTGTAACCACAAAACACTTAGCAAAGCTTGCATCTGACCTGCATAATTTAGTCAACCCATTTTCATTTTGATGACATCTGCTTTTTACCAATAATCTTTAGGGCTGTTTTTATTTCTTAAATATTAAAGTAACATGAACTGAAAGGTACCACAGCTTTTATCTTCCCTTTAAAAAATATTTGATCCAAGTGTTGTCTTCCTTTAGGCCAATTAATTAGAGCTCCTTTTCTAGACATCGCACACAACACATACATAGCTACACAGGCAGAAGAAAACCCAGTCACCAGATGGAGCCCTTTAAGAGACAGGGCTAGAAAAACATGCAGATATCAAACCAGAAAGGACGAATTCCCTAAGGCAGGATTGCTAAACAAAGCCTTGCCACAGGGTTACAGGCCACACCCCCAAGATGCAAAACAAGATGGAGGCCTGAAGCAAAGTTTTCTGTGAACCATACAGACATGCAAAGCACACCAGTTGGCTACAGCTTAAGACCAGCCTCACAAATCCTTTTTCACAAGTAAAACTTTACAGAGAATATAAACAGTGATTCTTATCATTCTTAGCCTAGAAAAACATCTTCTAAAATGAAAAAAACACCTTTCTTAAAAGTCAACTCTTGACCTAGTGGAGAAAAGGAAAGAAAAAAAAAATCTCTAGGGGAGAACCTCTTATTCTTATGCAACTGGGTTCCTCTTCAGAGGGGAGAAACTTAATTGCTGTCAGATGGGAGTTGAACCCTTTGGCAGGAGAAGATGAAGACACTATGGATGTGTGGCATTCACCAGCCCCAAATGGTTAAGGAGGGGGAGTGAGGATCCACCACTCACCTGTCCATCCAAAAAAAGGAAGGAAAAGGCCATGGAAAGACCCCTGACCCTGGGAGTAATGGGGGTGAGGGCATGGTTTCCTTTACCCTCAGAAGTCCAAAGACGAAAACACTTAGAAATGAGAGGGAAAGAGATTTCTTGGTTTGCATCTCACTCTCCATTTCTTAAGCCCCATGTTGGATGCCAATGCTGTTGTAGGATTTTCTCCTTAGTTCAGCTAAAAACAAGGTTCTTGTCACATGACCATGAGAGATTAGGCTCACAGACACTTTGAAGGTTGAGAAAAATGGAATTTATTGGGTGAAGAGGAAATAAAGGAAAAGAGGGACTCTTAGCAAAGCAAGAGTCCTGCTAGGCAGTTTCGTGCCTCACAGATTCAATGCCAAGTTCCACTCCGGAACAGGAGAGGCCAAGGTCCTCTCCACTGCAAAGGGCACAAACTTTTGTAGCTCCAACCTGTTCCCCCAGTGCGCAGGCTGGTCAGAGTTTCTCCAGGGACCCCTTTATACTTGGCTGTCCTAGTGGTATGACTAATGGATTGTAGGATATGGTGGGATGAAAGAATTGTTAAGAGTTAGGGTGGGAATGGGGCATGAACCAGTAAAATAGGAGGTGGTAGTCAGAATCAGATGCTTGAAATTCATATTAAGAAAGAATTATGGATTTTGGTAATGATAAAAACTAGGATTTGATCACAGGAGTAAATGGCCAATACAGTCTGGAGAACAAGATCATTATTAGAGAAAGCAAGGAACTGAGAAACTAGAAAAACTAATGTAAGATAGATATTGAATCATCAAGAATTATAACAGAAGCAGCAATGGAATGAGTGACCCCAAGAATAAGGGTGAGAGAAAATGGGATCATTTGCAACAAGGAGAGACAGCAGGTGATATAGTTTGTTGACACAAGATTCAAAGAGAAATTTTAGCAAAAGTGGAGAGTAGTCTTATAGTGGCATTGAAGATTAAGGACAAAAACTAGTCTATCTTCAGGCCCATTGGTGTGAGGGGTATAGGAAAAAAAAGTGCCCTGAGAAGGATTCAGGGAAGTAGTTTCAAATAGAACAGAGGCAAAGTAAAGGCTGAAAGAAATGAAAGATTCCAGGAAATTTTACTAATGATTCAATTAGAGTTCCAGAGGGCACAGAAGTGTTTTAGGCACTGGGGATGGAATGTGGATCCAGAAAAAAGGATCTTACAAGTCATATGAGGCTTCTTGTGGTTATAAAATTAACAAGAATCTAAGACATGAAATTCACCTTAATGGTTTTGAGGCACAAAGTTGGCAAGACTTATACTGGGCAGTAGAAAGGGGTGGCAACATCTTTGCAGGAGCTCTACAGAGTTCTGGGATGCCCTACTGACCCTCATGATGACAAAACTGAAGGGTGGTCTTTCTCAGAGTACACTGGACTCAAAGCTCCCTACTGACCTTTCAAATGGTGTTGATAATGGAGAGAGGCTGGAGATGACGGAAGTCTTACACCAAGCATAATGAGCTCCTTTCTTGACCCCTGCTGGTAGATGTACAGAAACCAAGGATCAGAACCCTGAGCATCTGAAAACTGATGGCTAATGTTTAGTGTGTACTATGCCAGGGACATGATAGTTATTAGCACTCTTGATTCTCAAAGTAACCCTTTGAAATAGGTGCTGTTATCTTCATTTACAGGTGAGAAATCTCATGTTTAATAAGACTGTGATTTGTCCAATGCCATACCCAGGAAGAGGTGGATAACTAATATGAAAACAGGCAGTCCGACTTTAAAGCATTTGCTTTTATTTTTGAGACAGGGCCTCATTCTGTTGCCTAGGCTGGAGTGCAGTGGTACAATCATAGCTCACGGCAACCTCAAACTCCTGGGCTCAAGTGGTCCTCCTGCTTCAACCTCCTGAGTAGCTAGACTACAGGCATGGACCACCATACCCAGCTTTTATTTATTTATTTATTTATTTATTTATTTATTTATTTATTTAGAGACAGAGTCTCACTCTGTCGCTCACCATGCCCAGCTTTTATTTATTTATTTAGAGACAGAGTCTCGCTCTGTCGCCCAGGCTGGAGTGCAGTGGCATGATCTTGGCTGACTGCAACCTCCACCTCCCGGGTTCAAGCGATTCTCCTGCCTCAGCCTCCTGAGTAGCTGGGATTACAGGTGCATGCCATCATGCCTGGCTAATTTTTGTATTTTTTATTAGAGATGGAGTTTCCCCATGTTGGCCAGGCTGGTCTCAAAACTCCTGACCCTGTGATCCACCCACTTTGGTCTCCCAAATGCTGGGATTACAGGCATGAGCCACCACGCCCAACCATGCCCAGCTTATTTTTTAAAAACTTTTTGTGGAGATGGGGTCTTGATACGTTGTCTAGGTTGGTCTTGAACTCCTGGCCTCAAGTGATCCTCCCATCTTGGCTTCCCAACGTACTGGGATTACAAATATGAGCCACTGAGCCCAGTCAACACCCGCTCGTAAACTGTGTAATATGCCATTTCCGTGGGGAGCTATTTTAAACTATCTTGGGATTAAAACTTGCTCTTTATTCACTTTTTTAAAAAATCAGTATTTATGTTTGCTCAAAAGTCTTTACAAGTGTTATAAGGCATTTGTTTGGGTTTTAGTATTTGGTGATCTGTTGAAAAATATGAAACAGATTCGGTAGCCCAGGCTATATGACTTCAAAATAGCAGGAATAAACTCTGTTGTAAGCAAGTATTTGAAAGATTAACCTTTTTTTTTTTTTCCGAGATGGAGTCTCGCTCTGTTACCCAGGCTGGAGTGCAGTGGTGCAATCTCAGATCACTGCAACCTCCGCTTCCCGGGTTCAAGGGATTCTCCCACCTCAGCCTCCCAAGTAGCTGGGACTACAGGTGCGTGCCACCACACTTGGCTAATTTTTCTATTTTTAGTACAGATGGGGTTTCACCATGTTGGCCAGGCTGATCTCGAACTCCTGACCTCAAATGATCCACCTGCCTTGGCCTCCCAAAATGCTGGGATTATAGGCATGAGCCACCACAACCAGCCTGAAAGATTAATTTTTAAAGTAATAGATTAAGTGGAGTGTAATGCAGAGGTTATTGCTCCAACAGGATATTTTTAAGCATGTGTTAATTATAAATACTCATGGGTTGGGATAAAATTTCAGTGACAACATTAACACATCACTCAAAAAAGCTCTTCCTGCTCACTTGGGCAGCTCATCCACTAAAACCAGGATGATTCAGAGAAAGTAAGTATGGCCCTTGCACAAGGACAATATGTAGTCAGGAAGTAGTCTATTTTTTTTAAGACACTAATTAGACAATACAACCAAATGAACCTTGAATGGACCCTGGACCAAAATAAACAAATGAGGGCAACTGAGAAATCTGACTATAAACTGTGTATTAGATATTATGGAGTTATTAATTTTCTTACATATGATACAGGTATTATGGTCACATAAGTGAAATGTCCTTAGTTTAGGAAAAAATATGCTACAGTTTAGGGGGAAAGGGTCATAATGTCCCAACTTGCTTTCAAATGGCTCACCAAAAAAATGTGTTTATATATATACACATAACATACATATCTTTATATATACATGTATATGTATATGTATAATACATATATACATATAAAACACATAAAGAAAACTAAAAATATTAGCAACTAGTGAATCTGGGCAAAGGTACATGGTGTTCAACTTATCTACGGATTTGAAATCAATCAGTTGAAGCAGTATTTCTAAGTTGACCTGTTGTGTGATTTTGAATAGACTTATCCAATTACATTAACAAATATAAGTTTATATATATTTTATGTTCATGCCTACAAGTTTATATATTCAAACTGAGGACACATCTAAAAATGGAAAAATAAGCAGCAAGGTAAGGGAAGCACAATAACTGGAGAGACAGAATCAAAAATGGTTGTTGCTGTGAAGCAAGAAATCTTTGATGGAGAAAGGTAGGTGGTACTGGTAGTGTGTGTGTGTGAAATGGTGCAGAATACTGTTTTCTGTTCTTACTTTATAAGCCTTATAAAACTAATTTCTCAAATTATATGTATGCATAACTTTTTTTTTTTTTTTTGAGATAGTCTCACTCTGTCACCCAGGCTGGAGTGCAGGGGTGCAATCTCAGCTCACTGTAACCTCTGCCTCCTAGGTTCAAGCAATTCTCCTGTCTTAGCCTCCTAAGTAGCTGGGACTACAGGCATGCACAACCATGCCTGGCTAATTTTTTTTTTTTTTTTTTTTTTTTTTTTTTTTAGTAGATACGGGTTTTCACCATGTTGGTCAGGCTGGTCTCAAACTCCTGACCTCAAATGATCTGCCTGCCTCGGCCTCCCAAAGTGTTAGGATTATAGGCGTGAGCCACAACTTTAATGCTTTTAAAAATTCAATTAATAGTTTTACTTTGCATCCTTGTTCTTACCAATCCCCTAGTTTCCTCTTATTTCATACTGTTTTAATGCTTAACATTAGAAGAAATAAAATGAGGCTGATCATCAGAGAACATTAAAATCCCATTGGATAAATATCTATATAGTTTTTGCTTCTTAATAGGCACAAAATTACTACTATTTTCACTTCTTAAGTTTTTTTCTCATGTAGTTATAATGTGGGAGAGGAAAAAATAAACCTCAAGTTGCAAAATGTTATGCTGTATTTAGACATGAAACAGTTAAAGTGAAATTTTGATAGTATAGGGAGCAAAATGTTTATGTAAATGTATAATCATTTTGTAGTTGGCTGAAATGTGATCAATATTGAATGGAATGTTGCCATATTTAGTTTTAAAAGTGGCAAAAACTTAAATCTCTGTTCAAAGATTAATAATTTCTGAGTTATCTTTTAAAAGACAGAAGAGCCAGTAATTAATAAAGACAAGTGTTCAGATTTATTTGGAAATTCACAGTTTCTAATGGCACTACAGCTCCGTAGTTACATATTGAAATTTTTCTTTCCACAACACACAGACCACATAATTTCTCACTCTACCTCTGTTCTTATCTGGACCTCTTTTCAAGGGGCTTCTATAAAATCAGGCCCTCTTGCTCTGAATGGCTAATTGTGCAGACAGGAAAGAAATTTAAATCTTCTAAAACACGCTGTTAACCTAAAGCAGCAACTTAAACAAACAAAAAAGGCTTTAAATAAGTCACATTACAAACAATACCCAAGAAAGGTATTAGACAAGTTTAAAAACAGTTATTACTAAAAGTGCTCAATAAGTTATAACTTAAACATCACAACACAAAATGGTCAATTCTCTCCCTTTCAAAAAGAAACATGTTCCACTTTCATTCATTACTGTACAATCACACTAAGAAATCATTGTATTCAAATACAGTTGCTGCCAATTGTTTTTTAAAGACAAAAAAAAAAAAAAAGAAACACTGACATCACGTATGTATTACCTCTGCACATTTGTAGCCAATACAAAGCAAACATCAAGGAATAATAATCCCTTTAGACTTAACCAATTAGATGAAGCTTGACAAACTCACTAACTGGATCTGTGCATATGTACGCAGGCAGTGATTATATCATGAGACTTGTACTAATGGGCCAAACCTTCAAATTTTATATTCGTACTAATAAAAACAGTGAAAGTTTGGAGGATTAGTGTTTATTGTGTATGTTTAAAATGTAAGCTAAAGAAAACCTTCACAAATAGTTAAGTGTGTTTAAAAGGTGAATTTGTCAAAAATTTGTTTGCATATATCAGTTGTTTGCAAAAAAAGATCCTGTAGGGTTTTTTTTTCCTCATTGAGTTAGTAACTAAGTAAGAAGTAATCCAGTCTGAATAAGTGAAAATAACAAGAGCATCACCATCTACCCAAAAGAACAGACTTAAAAATTCCATTAAGTGTTCATTTCCAGTGAGTTTGCTAAACAAAGATCCAGTTGGCAAGTCTTTAGGATCTTTAGACTGTCTGACCCACACTGCTGAGCTTCAGGCACAGACCCCTCCAAGCCTTGTAGTGTTTGTAGCTTCAAAAACCTAACACAGTTATAAAAGAAATCAAATAACAGAAAAAGTTCTCCCTCCTCTTCCAGTGGCATTATAAATAGACAAAAGGCACATAAATATGGGAAGGTGCAAGAAATAGGAACAAAGCTAAAGGAAGAGGTTTAGGCTTTCATTCCTATCCCACCTAAGGAACTGGGCTTCCAAATTACTTTTGTCCCAGTAATTAATCTTGTGAAAAAACATCTTTATAAAATGTCTACCATTGTCCTTATAGGAAGTGATCAGCTTTGTAAAACTGTAGCTCATTAACCAAGATTGACACAATCCCATCTACTTTTTAAAAAGGCAGAAACCATAATTTCTGAATGCCTTTCCCATTAATATTTTCTCCCTCCCCAAACCCTTCAAATACCACAGACTGTTCTCCAAAGAACAACAAAAAAGTCTTCAGTATGAAAAGTTCAATTAATTTTAGATATGTCCCGAGACTGCTGTAACACCAAATGTTCCCACGGTGATCTCTTTGTTTCCTTTGATTATGTCATGCAGGCTCGGCAATGATCCCGACTTAGTCTGTATTAGAGTTTTTATCAATTTTCCTTGGTCTTGAACTTTAGATCGCCTTCGTTTTAAAGCCCTCTTCTCAGTTTTTGTCTTTTGAGACTGTCCATTGCACAGACTTGTGCAAGCTGAAATGCCACAAAAATAGGACTCTTCTGACTGTGATGAAGTTTCTGAGCTTCCTTCAGATGGAGGACCTTTATAAGAAGAGTGATAAACTTCTCCCATATTAGAAAAATCTCTCTGGTTCGTAAAGGGCTTTCTTCCTTTTATGTCTCCATTGGCTATGGGGTGCAATGGTTCTGCAGGCTTTATGGTCTCAATTTTTTCAATTTTGTACTTGCAGCGCTTCTTCTATAACACAAGTAAAAGAAAAGTTAGTAATTATACTTCCCATAGTAACCTTATCAAACACCTAGAGAGCTGAGCAAATAGAGAAGTGCCACCTCCTGGTGAAAAGTAAAACAGTATTATAAACAGCACAGAACGCATACATTGTTATGTTCTATGTAGATACTACCATCACCTTCCCATTTTGTAAATACTACTGAATCAAAACTCTTTAAATTGCTTACCCGCTACCTATGAATATATGTTTAGGGAATGATACTAATATCTGAATACCTACTAACTGCCAGATAGCATAGTTTGCTTTCATGTATTATGGCAGTTATTAACCCTGAAAGGTTGGTATTTTACCCTTGATTCTTAAATGAGAAAAGCAAGGTTCAGATGTTTGGTTCCTTGCCCAAGTTACAATGTAGTAAGTAGCCAGGTTGAGAAGGAATCTTAGGCTATTTTCCTACAAAGCCCAAGTTCTTTCCCTAGATGAAATTACTACTAATTAAAATTAGTATAACTTAATCTGAAAGGCAAAATGAAAAAGCAAAGACTTTGAAGCCAAAATATCCTAAGTACATTCCGAGTTGCTGTTTTCTCATTAAAAAAAAAAAAATGAGGATAACATCATCTTCAGATTGTGAGGATTAGAGAAATGGTGCATGCTCTGTACTTGGCATGCATTCAATAATAAATAATGACAATCATCCAAGGATCAACAAATGTTTTTTGTAAAGGGTCAGACAGTAAATATTTTAGACTTTGCAGGTCACATATTTTCTCTCTTGCATGCTGTTCTGTTTTATTTTATCACTCTTTAAAAATGAGAAAATCTATCTGGCTCATGGCCCATATAAAATAGACTACATATGACCTGTGGGTCACAGCTTGCTGACCCCTGTAAATATTCATTTATACCATTACCATGATAGAAAATACATTCAATTAAAGACTACTTAAAGGTAATTACCTTGAACCTTTCAACCTCTTTTCTTCATTTATGATCACAAAATATAGCAATAAACTTAAAAAGAAATAAACAATTACCTTCTTTTCTGGAGAAAACTTGAGGGGTTCTACAATGTACAGATCATTTGGGTCTACTGTAAGTGAAAAAAAAGCAGATGTAAAATGTAAAGTGGATTTGGTAGATTTGCTATAATTACATACCGAAATAAGAAAAATCACTCCTTATTATCCTCTAGTAATAGAACCAATTAATTTATATCAGGTTAACTATATATTTATGTATTTTAAATTAGTAAGCAAAAAGAGGCAAGGTGGAAGATGATACGATTCCTATACTTGACTGGTTATCTTCAAATAACTATACTTCCTTAAGTTGTTAACTAGTAGCTGGTTATCATCAACCAATACAATAAGGATCTTTCTTTGGGCCTAGCCCTACTCTTTTACCTGGTAAGAAAAGAAACATTCCTGGGTAAGTGAACACCAAACCTGCAGATCATCTGAATATTTCCCAGAAGGACTAGCCACTAAACTGGGTCACAAAGGTAGATTAACAATGTGCAACAAGTAGTCGTGACCGTGTTTGGAAGCCAGTTAGAGAAATAAACACAAAAAGATATCCAAGATATTTTTCTCTGTTTATTACTATGATCAAAACTATGAAATCCAAATCTAAAAACAGCTTGAACGTGCAATATATATTACTAAGCAATAATGAATAAACACTTCTGGCATAGTGAATAAATTAGATTTGTTAGTTTTAGCCCAAAGTTTCTAAGTTTTCATTACTCTAAGCAGATTCAAGATATATCCCTACCCCACCCCCATACTGACAAAATAGACACATATTTTTTAAAGAGAGGCTATGAGACTTTAATCCTATTCAATCCACTAAAAATAAACAATTTAAGGTCTGATAGAGACAAAAGCTTACACATAGCAAATTCACTATAAAAGCTTCCCATTTGGGAAATTTAGTAATACAATTCAACCAACTGTAATTTTTTACATTATATTTCAGAGATTTGAGAAAGTCATCAAATATATGAAAATATCAAAACATCCCTCTAAACAGTCATTTCTATCAGATTACTAATCTTAATTTACTTTCTTTAAAAATGATGTATATTTTTAGAAACGGCTATGTTATTCAGATCAACCTCTACAATGAAAGCAACTAGGTAATGATAGTTTGTTTTCTTAAAAAAAAAAATCACTAAAAGCATTGAAAAGCTGCCAAGAAAGTAATCCCTAGGCTAAAACTGAAAGAAAAGTGGGAACCCAGACAATTAAGTGGAAGACAAAAGTCATTTTTGCCCTGAAAACTTTTCCCAACACAAGAATATATGAACTTTGGTTCTCATGGTATCATAAGGGAATGGATCAGAAATCAGGTCCTAGGGCCCACCCAAAGTTTAGTGTCATAAGATACCATCTTCCTGTGTACAGCAAACTGAGACTCCAAAGGATTATATGCTCAGGGAAAGAATGAAACCATGCATGAACTTGCAGTACAAATTATCATCACCTGGTGGCCCGACAAACCTCAAGTCATGAATGTAAGGTATTACACTAATGTAAAACACACAAATTCCCTCTCAAATAAGAACCTATATTCTAGGCCTCAAATATCACTACAAATAATTTTTCAAAGAGAAAAAGTAGCACACAAAGACAACGTACCTTGAGTAAGAGCTTACAAAGACAATGAACAGATTCACAAAAATTTAAGATACTAGATTTATCAAACACAAACTATAAAGACAATTATGCTTAATATGTCTAGAAAATAAGCTTGAAAATATCTGCAGGAAACAAATAACAAGGAAAATACAGACCTGGATTTTAAAAAAATACAAAAAGAACTCCTGGAAATGGAAAAAATAACTGAAATTGAAAAACCAACGAATAAACTTAGTAACAGTAAGACTGCTAGCCTGGAAGCATATCAGACGATATCATCTAAAATACAGCACAAAAAGTCAAAAAGGTGGAATGTTTACAAGACAGGGAAGATACACAGAGAAGTAATAAGTTAAATTAAATATGAGAATCTAAAAGAGACTGGAGCACAGGGAATATCTGGGAGGAAAAAAATAATGGTTGAAAATTTCTCAATACCAATAAAAGAAACCTACCAATCCAGAGCTCCAAAGAGCCTCACGAATGTCAAAATGATAAAGAAAAAGGAGAATATTTCAGTTTTAACTAATGACAAATGAAAGCTCTCAAGAATAAAAAATTAGTAAATGTGGTAAATTTAAATGAACATTAAGTGTAAAAAGAAATACCTTGTTGAGTTAAAATTAAGCAGAAAAAATAGAAGTAAAATATACAAGAACAGTAACACAAGTAAGACTTGGGACAAATAAGAGTTTTAAGATCTATGTAGGCCAGGTGCGGTGGCTCACGCCTGTAATCTCAACACTTTGGGAGGCCGAGGAGGGTGGATCACGAGGTCAGGAGATCGAGACCATCCTGGCTAACTATAAGATATGAAACCCCGTCTCTACTAAAAATACAAAAGTTAGCTGGGCGAGGTGGTGGGCACCTGTAGTCCCAGCTACTCGGGAGGCTGAGGCAGAAGAATGGCGTGAACCCAGGAGGCAGAGCTTGCAGTGAGCCGAGATTGCACCACTGCACTCCAGCCTGGGCGACAGAGAGAGACACTGTCCCCAAAAATAAAAAAATAAAAAATAAAAAAAAGATCTATGTATTGTTCAGGAGAAGATACAAGTATTGATGAACTTGAGACTTTGGCAAACATTAATACTTGTGACTTCTAGGGTAACTAGTAAAAGAACCAGTACACAACTTCCAACATAATGGCAGTAAAAGGGAATATTTACTTCCCCCCCAGTAAAAAATTTTAATGAGTGCATGGAAGGGGAAAAAAAAGAAAAATAAAAAGGGATACCCCTGCCCATCTAATTTTTATAACCCTTACATACCAAAATCCAACATGAGAAAATATTACATGCCAATCTTATTCATATAGGTGCAAAATTCCTAAATAATTATCTAACAAAATTATGTGGAAATAATACATACAATACAAAATTCACACACATATATATCGTGACCAACTGGTATTTAAAATGCAATATAAGTTTAACATTAGAAAACTGAATATAACTCATGTTTGTAACATAAAAAATGGAAATAAAATCTAATATAAAAAATCTACAAAATACCTATGACAATAGGTAACACATAATGACAAAATACATAATAAAAAATCCACAAAACATCTATGACAAATACAATCTTAGCAGTAAAACACTGTAAGCTTTCCCTTTGGATCAAGACAAAGATGCCTATCAATTACTTTTATTTAACACTGCTGAAAGTGCAAGATAACACAGTTAAGAAAGCAAAGGAAATAAAAGCTATAAGGACTGCAAAGGAAAAAACAAAACTGTCTTTGTTCTCAGTATCTGTACCTGTATTCACTGAAAATCCAAAATAATCTGCAAGTGAAGTAGTAAAACGACATTGCTTATATAGAAAGTTTACCCTAAAATTCACGTAAAATCTTAAGCGACCTCAAATAAGGAAAAGAATTTTAAAAAGAAAGAAGTTAGATAACTCACACTTCCAGATTTCAAAACACATTACAAAGGTATAGTAATCAACGTGGTAGAGTACTGGCATAAACACAAATACACCAATAGCACAAAATAAAGAACCCAGAGATAAGCCCTGATGTACATGGTCAACTCATTTTTAAGAAGGGTGCTAAGACCACTCAATGGGAAAAGGACAGTCTCTTCAACAAATGGTGCTGGAAAAATGGAATATTCACAAAAGAATGAAACTGGACCCTTATACTATATACAAAAATTAATATAAAATAGATTAAAGACCTAAATCTATAAAAGTCTTAGAAGAAAACATAGGGGAAAAGCTTCATGACCTTGAACTTGACGATTTCTTGGATATGACCCCAAAGTACAGACAACAAAAACACAATAGACAAACGGGACTTCATCAAACTTAAAAATGGTACATTCAAGGACACAATTCAAACAGTGAAAAAGCAACCTAAAGGATGAAAGAAAATATTCGCAAATCATACTATCTAATGAGGGTTATAATCCAGAATGGAGGTTATAAAGAATTCCCTGAACTTAAAAACAAAAAAATCAAACAATCCAACTAAAAAATGGGCAAAGAAATATTTGTATACCCCTGAACAGCACTACTCACACAACAGCCAAGAGGGGAAGCAATCCAAATGTCCACTTACAGATGAATGGATAAAGGAAATGAGGTATATAAATACCACAGATTGAATATTATTCACCCTTTAAGAGGAAAAAAATTCTATCACATGCTATAATATAGATGAACCTTGAGGACATTATGTTGAGTGAAACAAGCCAATCACAGAAAGAAAAATACTGTATGAGTTCACTTATATGGGGTATCTGAAGTAGCTGAATTCACGGAAACAGAAAATAGAATAGTGGTTGCCAGGGACTGAGGAAAGGAGAAAAGGGGAATTGGTTAATGGATACAGTTAAGGTTTGCAAGACAAAAACATTCTGAAGATCTGTTTCAAAACAATGTAAATATACTTAATGAACTGTGCACTTAAAAATTGTTAAAATGATAAATTTTATGTGATTTTTATCACAATAAGAAAAAGACATGGTCTCTCCCACAGAGCTTAGAAGTAAAATAAGACAAGTAAAAATAGGTAAAATCAAAGCATACTATGATAAGTGCCATAACAAGAAAACTTATCAAACAATAGAAGAAATAAATGAATTAACTACTGGTAGAATCAGGACTAAAGTCAGTCTCCTACGTACTCTACTCAACTTTCTTTACTGGTAAAGATACACCAAGATGACACTGCTGTTTAAAATAGAAGTAATTCTATTATCAGGTGCAAAAAGCTAATCTGTTTGGCCCTAAAAAATTGGATAAAGAGAAGAGGAATTGTAAGATAGTCATGACTTCACTCAAGACTAGAAATGCTGAGAAGTAAAAATCTAATGTATTTTCTAATTGCATGGGTACACCTCAAATAAGGAATGTCTTAGAATATGGAGTAACTGTAAGTCTCATATGCAGCTGATAGAAGGGCAAATTCATAAAACGGTGTGGAAAACTGTATGACAGTATTTACTAAAACTGAACACACACATATCCTATGATTCACCAATCCCATTTCCAGTGTATACCTAACAGAAATGCACAGGTGTTTACCAAAAGTATGTAACAACCTCAAAATGAAAATAATCTAAATGTAAATGAATGATGTACAGTATATGTATATAATGGAATACTGTAAGGAAAAAAACTAAACAAATGACTATAGTCAATGGCATGGTGAATATCACAATGGTTAGACATCAAAATACTGGCTATTTTGGGAAAGGATGGGCAGTGACTAAAAGAGAACAAGTAAGTTTTTGAGGTGCTAATGTTCTACTTAATTTAGGTGTTATTTGCACAGCTGTATTCAGTTTGTGAAAATTCATTAAGTTTCACATATAATTTATACTTTCTTGTATGTAATACTTAAATTAAAAATTTCACTTATAAAAAGACATGTCAACCAAAAGAAAAAGAAAAAAGCAAGAAGGAAGAAGAGATTTACTAGCCTTAAGTAAACACACATGTAATGGGTTAAGTCTGTAAAACTTTGTGATAATAATAAACCAGTGAAGCCCAGGAATGATTACTTGAATAATTTAATCAATTGAAACATGCCACTCAGTTACTAAATCCTACAACCAATGATTATTAAGAAAGCACTCCTAAGTATGTAATTTAGTTATTTTAATATTAGTATGACAACAAATTTCTAATTCTCTTAATAAGCATTAATTACAAGATACTGAAATAGGAAAATATCCACTCAGTACACATCCAGTCATTTAAATGTAAGTATTTATTTAGCATTAGACAATGGAACCTAATTATAGGTTCTGGGGCTAAAAAAAGAGACCAGATTTTTGTTCAGAAAGTGCCTCATAGTCCTAAACTAGAGACAAAAGGGGTCCTACCTGTATAAGAAGAGAAGGCAGAAAAGCACAGGATGCTATGGGAGCACATTCAGGTTTTCCATATCTGTTGAACTTTCTCAAACATCCCTTTCTAAAAAGAAATACTTCTAAACAGGAGCATGTGCAAACAAAGCTACCAACTGCTAATTAAGCTAAGCCCCCCTCCCTACCCTCTGGGCTTTTAGGAACAAAGACAAATATAAAATGTGAAAATGATAAAGTGGCTTTGACACAGTACAAAGACAAAGGCTACTTGTATCCATTTTTTGTTGCAGATGGTCATGAACACAACACTGACATTGTATTTATGCCAGAAGCTAGTTTCATGTTTATATATACATATTATATATCCACAAAAATCTACCTTCTTTGCCAGTTAACTGTAGAGACTTGGATCTCATGAGCGGGAATGAAGTTCTTCTTTTCAAATTCATGTCATCGTAGGAAGAGAAACACCTAACACATTAAGAAAAATACATATTGGTTACAAAGAGTAAAGTACTTATAATTTACTCTTTTGTTGAGGCTACACAGAGGTTATTGAGAACTGTGCATACCGCACAGGACTAACTCTAACACTCCAGTTATTGCTAATACAGGTGAAAAAAAATTTTAAAGATCTTTGTCTAAAAGGTACTGTATTAAAATATGTATTCTCTTCTTCCTTTGAATTCCACATTTGAGCATCTTTCTCAACCAAATATTTCAAGGGTTTCATGCACTTACTATTAGTGTTTTCTATATTATAGTCTACAGAGCCAGGTTAGGCACAGGACAATCTTACTATCCAATGATGTTTTTAATGTTTTGGTTTCAAGATAATCATATAGGGAAAGAAATTACCTGTCTCCCTTTATTTGCTTAAAACTTCTCAAAAATATATAAAGCATAGTAAAAAAATAAAATTGTGAAATATAATGCTGATATTACCTTTTAGGGCTCGGATACTGATTACTTTTAGGAAGTTTTGAAATATAATCTCCATCAAATTGAGAAGTGTTTCGACAACGCTGCATACAAAGCATCAGTCCCAAGACAACACAAAGAACTAAAGATATGACAAGATAGCTTTGTCGATCTGAAACCTGAGATAAGAAGAGGGTTAAATAATAATCATAGGAAATCATATTAGGAAAAATATAAGGGTATCTAAAATTCAAAGGACCAATCATTTTAAGTATATACATATATACACACACACACACACACACACACACACACATATATATATATATTTTTTTTTTATGAGACAGAGTCTCGCTCTGTCACCCAGGCTGGAGTGCAGTGGTGCGATCTCCGGCTCGCTGCAAGTTCTGCCTCCCAGGTTCACGCCATTCTCCTGCCTCAGCCTTCCGAGTAGCTGGGACCCTACCACTGCCCGCCACCACGCCCAGCTAATTTTTTGTATTTTTTTTTTAGTAGAGACGGGGTTTCACCGTGTTAGCCAGGATGGTTTTGATCTCCTGACCTCGTGATCCACCCGCCTCAGCCTCCCAAAGTGCTGGGATTACAGGCTTGAGCCACCGCCCCCAGCCCATTTTAAGTATTTTTTTTAAATGTGCTTCCAAGACCAGAAATGCAGGGCATGCTCTTTGAAAATCAACTATGACATTTAAAAAAAATTCTTTGTAGCATTCCAATTCTTTCTATAGGAGTGAAACCTGTGGAAAAGTTTTAGAAATAAAACAATAAATATATTTACACCTTTATCTCACCAATTGTTAACATTTCGTCACATGTGGTCTGTCTTTCCATTTACACTATCTCCTCCTCAGGGAGAAAAAATAATTGTGCTTTTTACCCAGTCTTTCCCATCTTATAAAAATGAACTATCAACCACCCAGTTATTTAAGCCCACAACTTAGAGATCAACCTTAATTCCTCAAGGCTTATCTTTCTACAACTTAAAAATATTCTGAATTCAGTAAGTTTACACTATTCTCAACTTTTAAAATCCTACTGTAAATCAATACCATCTCATCCAGGTTACTGCAATTACTTTTTTTTTTTGAGACAGAGCCTTGCTCTGTTGCCTAGGCTGGAATGCAGTGGTGAGACCTTGGCTTACTGCAACCTCTACCTACTGGGTTCAAGCGATTCTCCTGCCTTGGCCTCCCAAGTTGCTGGGATTACAGGCACATGCCACCACACCGGCTAATTTTCTTGTATATTTAGTAGAGATGGTGTTTCATCATGTTGGCCAGGCTGGTCTCCAACTCCTGACCGCGAGTGATCTGACCGCCTGGACCTCCTAAAGTGCTGGGATTACAGGCGAAAGCCATCATGCCTGGCCTGCAATTACCTCTTAATTGATTTCCTGTCTGCTTCTGATCCTGCTGTTTCCCAACAGGCAATTCTCCATAGAGCAACAAATGGAGAGTTTCTCAAAGTGCTAAGCATTAATGACATGATCCATATCACTTCTTAATACTTTCCAATGATACAATCAATGATTCAAATAAAATTCAAACTCTAAATTGTCTACACAGTCCTACATGACAAGGCCTCTGCCAATATCTTGAACCCATTTCTTAGCTTCATTTCTCTCACTTACTCCGCTCCAGTCATATCAGCTTTCTTTCTGCTCTCAAACACATTACACTGTTTCTACTCTCCAGTCCTTTGCCCTAGTTCTGCTAGAAACAGGTTTGTTATCATTCCAGGCAATGTGCGGCTGCTAACTCCTCTTGAGTATTTAGTTGTAATACCACCTCCTCAGATAAGCTCTCCAAGATCACTCTAAAGTAGCATCCCTTACTGCCACCGCCCTACACACACACATATTTAATTTTCTTCACAGTATGTATCACTAGGAGAAATTATCATCTATTTATTTATTTACTATATGTATTCTATCCGTCCCCCAAGACGTAAACCCTGTGAGGCCAGGGACTATTACCTACCGTATGCCACAACCTAGGTGTGTACAGCTCACACTTCACATATGCTAGATGCTCAATAAAAAGTTTTTAAATCAATGAAATTTTTGCTTTGTTAAGCAACTTTAAAAGCCGTTTTGAACTGAAAATGAAGTATGTGTTGCTACTATCAATGTTTACAAAAGGCCTGCTAGAAGTTTGATACCTATATTATAGGTATGGCCTAAATTATGAAAGCCATATTTTACAAAAGACTATGATAATGTATTTCCAAAACTTAAAACTTCCATATTCTGGTTTTTTAAAAAGTTCACTACAAATTACAATTTTGTTTGGTCAAAGTTTTAGGTACTATGTTCATGTTAACAAGCCTGACTTTATGACAATCTCTATACATGCCCTGGGTCTCACAACACCAGCAGTAACAATTACCTCCCGTTTCAATTCTGCTACTGTTGCTGATAAATTTGAAACAAGCTGTGTCATGTTGGTCAGCTGTGCCTGTAGCAACTGGATGGCTTCAGTTTGCCGCTGATCCTACAATAAAGGAATTTATTTTTCTTTGAATATTAACTACAAACTATTAACGTTAAAAATTGAAGTAAAATAATCTTAAAAAACCCCATTATTTCAAAACAAATGTATTAATAGGAATCTCAATGAGTAAGTAAACTTTGAAATTTTAGAAATAAAACACTTGAAGTATCTGAGACTGTGTCTAACCCTCCCCAACAAGAATTATTATTTATTTATTTATTTTGCCACTCACTGCTACAATATAAAATACTGTATAACAGAAGTTGGTAAATTACTTTTCAAATTAACATGGGTTCTATAAATAAACTAGCATATAACCAGAAATATTTAAAAAGTCACTTAGTGTTTTTAAAGCAAAGCAGTTGGCACAAAGACAAATTGAAAATTTTCTGAAGAATGTTTTTGGTTATAAAGTAGGCTCAAAACCAAGTTTTAAAAATTTCTTTCATAGCATATTATGTTGGAACTTAGGATGGGACACAGTGAAATATCTATAATTGTTCATCTAACCAATGCTAAAATATCACCGATGAAAGAAATGCATCAAAAATGCCTATCTTTCCATTTGTTTTAGGCAGCACTGAATTTTAGAAACTTTTATAATCAACAAAGATGTCTTGTTTATAATATAATTGGCATGCATACTTTAGGGAATTATACATCACATTCACAGTTATGACTCTGTATTAGGGAGACATAAACTGAAAATTTGAACTTATTAATAAAGTTAGGGAGGAGGAAATGAGGGCAGGAAGAAGTCAAGGAAATATAAAACTCTTTTAGGACCCTATATGAAATATCTACATAACTATTATTCTAGACCTAAGTTTTTCATATTTTGATTCAAAAAAGTTTTAAGTCTCAGCTGTGTACCTGTGTGTGGAGAGGGTGTATAAAACTACAGCAAAATATTTCACTTACTTCCCTTACTGTGATCCACTATGGTACTTTCTATCCTACCTCATCTTTCCGAAATGCTAAATGTGACTTCTTTTTAAATTGTTTCTTTTTTTTTTTTTTTTTTTTTTTTTTTTTTTTTGAGACGGAGTCTCGCTCTGTCGCCCAGGCTGGAGTGCAGTGGCGCAATCTCGGCTCACTGCAAGCTCCGCCTCCCGGGTTCACGCCATTCTCCTACCTCAGCCTCCCGAGTAGCTGGGACTACAGGCGCCCGCCACTGCGCCCGGCTAATTTTTTTCTATTTTTTAGTAGAGACGGGGTTTCACCATGGTCTCGATCTCCTGACCTTGTGATCCGCCCACCTCGGCCTCCCAAAGTGCTGGGATTACAGGCGTGAGCCACCGAATCCTGACTTATCTTTGACTCTGATAAATTCAAGACATTTATAAACATTTAAAGGACAAGCTATTAAAGTTAATACGTTGTTTAACACTTCTAATCAGGATTAACTTCCAATACTATTAATATGCAACTTTGTTGAAAAGTACTTAAGTAAGTCTTTGAGACACAAGACATTGATGTTACATATCAACAAAGAGAAAATACAGAGGAGGGGGCATTCATATTCAAACTAATGAAAGCTAAATAAAATACTATGTTCATGAGTCAGAAGTCTTAATATTAAGACAACAATTATGCAAATTAATCCATAAATTCATCAACACAATCCCAATCAAGATTCAACTTTTTTTGGTAGAGATTAACAAGCTGAGCCCGAAATCCACACAGAAATGCAAAAAACTACTACAGCCAAAACAATCTTGTAAAATAATAAAATTGGAGGACTTAACATTACCTGACTTAAAATGTTAATATGAAGCTACAACAAACGTAACATTGTGTTATTACCTTAAAGACAAACAGATCAATAGAACAAAAGCCCAGAAACAGACCCACATATATATGGTTAACTGATTTTTATCAAATGTACAAAGGAAATTCTGTGGAGAAAGGACACTCATTCCAACAAATGATTCTAGAACAAATGGATGTCTATATGCTTTGCTCTTCTAACCCTAAGTTTCCAAAAAGAACTTTGATCCTTACCCTGTAACACACAAAAGTTAACTCAAAATGAATCATGGGCCTAATATAAAACTAAAACTATTAAGCTTCTAGAAAAAACAAAGGAAAAAAATCTTTGTAATTTTGCATTAGGCAAAGATTCATAGAGCAAGAAGAAAACTGATACATTGGGCTTCAACAAATCAAAAGCTTCTGCTCTTCAAACCACACTGTAAAGAGAATAAGAAAACAAGTAATGGATTGGGAGAAAATATTTGCAAAGCGTATCTCCAATTTATAATGTGCCATGAATAGAAGAGTAAGATGCACCTAACAAAACTCTGCAGTATAAAGCCTCCTCACTTCACCATCCCCTAGTCCCAAATAACCTTTTAAAAAAGTATAAAATTTCTTTATTATGTGATAACACACATATCACTCTAGAGGTGCAATATTGAAATAGTTCCCTTAAAATCAGCAAGACAGGGGAATGGCCATAATTACCAGTCCTATTGCACCACTATATAGCTCTAGCCAAGAGATAGGGAAAAAAAAATAAAAAGGTATAACAATCAAAAAGAAGAAACAAAGCTGTTCTTACTTGCAGTCAATAAGATTATCCACATTAAAAAAAAATGTACACACACACAAAATTTTAGAGTTTAACAAAGTTGCAGGAAAGTCCTCTGCATTTCTACCTAACACATACACACAATGTACTATGAATAATGCTCAAAAAAACTTCCTCAGAAGGTTCCAAGATGGCCGAATAGGAAAGCTCGTCTACAGCTCCCAGCATCAGCGAGGCAGAAGACAGGTGATTTCTGCATTTCCAACTGAGGTACCAGGTTCATTTCACTGGGGCTTGTTGGACAGTGGGTATAGCCCACAGAGTGTGAGCTGAAGCAGGGCAGGGCATCGCCTCACCCAGGAAGCACAAGGGGTTGGGGAATTCCCTTTCCTAGCCAAGGGAAGCTGTGACAGATGGAACCTGGAAAATCGTGACACTCCCACCCAAATACTGTGCTTTTCCAATGGTCTTAGCAAATGGCACACCAGGAGATTACATCCTGCGCCTGGCTCGGAGGGTCCCATGCCCACAGAGCTTTGCTCATTGCTAGCACAGCAGTCTGAGATCAAACTGCAAGGCAGTAGCGAGGCTGGGGGAGGGGTGTCCGTCACTGCTGAGGCTTGAGTAGGTAAACAAAGTGGCTGGGAAGTTTGAACTGGGTGGAGCCCACCACAGCTCAAGGATGCCTGCCTGCCTCTGGAGACTCCACCTCTGGGGGCAGGGCATAGCTGAACAAAAGGCAGCAGAAACTTCTTCAGACTTGAATGTCCCTGTCTGACAGCTTTGAAGAGAGTAGTGGTTCTCCCAGCACGGAGTTTGAGATCTGAGAATGGACAGACTGTGCCTCCTCAAGGAGGTTCCCGACCCCCGTGTAGCCTAACTGGGAGACACCTCCCAGTAGGGGTCGACTGACACCGCCTACAGCTGGGTGCCCCTCTGAGACAAAGCTTCCAGAGAAAAGGTCAGGCAGCAACATTTGCTGTTCTACAATATTTGCTGTTCTGCAGCCTCTGCTGGTGATACCCTGGCAAACAGGGTCTGGAGTGGACCTCCAGCAAACTCCAACAGACCTGCAGTTGAGGGTACTAACTGTTAAAGGGAAAACTAACACACAGAAAGGACATCCACACCAAAACCTCATTTGTATGTCACCATCATCAAAGACCAAAGGCAGATAAAACCACAAAGATGGGGAGAAACCAGAGCAGAAAGGCTGAAAATTTTAAAAATCAGAGCATCTCTTCTCCAAAGAACACAGCTCATCACCAGCAACGGAACAAAGCTGGATGGAGAATGACTTTGACAAGTTCACAGAAGTAGGCTTCAGACAATCGGTAATAACAAACTTCTCTGAGTTACAGGAGGATGTTCGAACCCATCGCAAAGAAGCTAAAAATCTTGAAAAAAGATTAGACGAATGGGTAACTAGAATAAATGCATAGAGAATACCTTACATGACCTCACAGAGCTGAAAACCATGGCACGAGAACTACGTGACGCTTGTACAAGCTTCAGTAGCCAATTCGATCAAGTGGAAGAAAGGGTACCAGTGACTGAAGATCAAATAAATGAAATGAAGCGAGAAGAGAAGTTTAGAGAAAAAAGGGTAAAAACAAACGAACAAAGACTCCAAGAAATATGGGACTATGTGAAAAGACCAAATCTACATCTGATTGGTGTACCTAAAAGTGACAGGGAAAATGGAACCAAGCTAGAAAACACTCTTCAGGATATTATCCAGGAGAACTTCCCCAACCTAGCAAGGCAGCCCAACCTTCAAATACAGAGAACGTCATAAATATACTCCTTGAGAAGAGTAACTCCAAGACACTAACTGTCAGATTCATCAAAGTTGAAATGAAGGAAAAAACGTTAAGGGCAGCCAGAGAAAAATGTCGGGTTACCCACAAAGGGAAGCCCATCAGACTAACAGCGGATCTCTCGGCAGAAACTCTACAAGCGAGAAGACAGTGGGGGCCAATATAAAGAAAACAATATTCAACCCAGAATTTAATATCCAGCCAAACTAAGCTTCGTAAGTGAAGGAGAAATAAAATCCTTTACAGACAAGCAAATGCTGAGAGATTTTGTCACCACCCAGGCCTGCCTTACAAGAGCTCCTGAAGGAAGCATTAAACATGGAAAGGAACAACCAGTACCAGCCGCTGTAAAAACATGCCAAATTGTAAAGACCATCGATGTCAGGAAGAAACTGCATCAACTAATGAGCAACATAACCAGCTAACATCATTATGACAGGATCAAATTCACATATAACAATATTAACTTCAAATGTAAATGGGCTAAATGCTCCAATTAAAAGACACAGACTGGCAAATTGAATAGTGAAGACCCATTAGTGTGCTATACTCAGGAGACCCATCTCATGTGCAGAGACACACATAGGCTCAAAATAAAAGGATGGAGGAAGATCTACCAAGCAAATGGAAAACTAAAAAAAAAAAAAAGCAGGCATTGCAATCCTAGTCTCTGATAAAACAGACTTTAAACCAACAAAGATGAAAAGAGACAAAGAAGGCCATTACATAATGGTAAAGGGATCAATTCAAAAAGAAGATCCAACTATCCTAAATATATATGCACCCAATACAGGAGCACCCAGATTCATAAAGCAAGTCCTTAGAGATCTACAAAGAGACTTAGACTCCCCTACAATAATAATGGGAGACTTTAACACCCCACTGTCAATAATGGACAGATCAATAAGACAAAAAGTTAAGAAGGACATCCAGGACTTGAACTCAGCTCTGCACCAAGTGGACCTAATAGACATCTACAGAACTCTCCACCCCAAATCAACAGAATATACATTCTTCTCAGCATCACACATCACACTTACTCCAAAATTGACCACATAGTTGGAAGTAAAGCACTCTTCAGCAAATGTAAAAGAACAGAAATTATAACAAACTGTCCCTCAGACCACAGGGCAATCAAACTAGAACTCAGGGTTCAGAAACTCACGCGAAACCACTCAACTACATGCAAACTGAACAACCTGCTCCTGAGTGACTACTGGGTACATAACGAAATGAAGGCAGAAATAAAGATGTTCTTTGAAACCAATGAGAACAAAGACACAATATACTAGAATCTCTGGGACACATTTAAAGTAATGTGTGGAGGGAAATTTATAGCACTAAATGCCCACAAGAGAAAGCAGGAAAGATCCAAAATTGACACCCTAACATCACAACTAAAAGAACTAGAGAAGCAAGAGCAAACACAGTCAAAAGCTAGCAAAAGGCAAGAAATAGTAACTAAGATCAGAGCAGAACTGCAGGAGATAGAGACACAAAAAACCCTTCAAAAAAATCAATGAATGCAGGAGCTAGTTTTTTGAAAAGATCAACAAAATTGATAGACAACTAGCAAGACTAACAAAGAAGAAAAGAGAGAAGAATCAAATAGACACAATAAAAAAAGATGAAGGAGTTATCACCACCAACACTCCCACAGAAATACAAACTACCACCAGAGAATACTATAAACACCTCTATGCAAATAAACCAGAAAATCTAGAAAAAATGGATAAATTTCTGGACACATACACCCTCCCAAGACCTCCCAAGACTAAACCAGAAAGAAGCTGAATCCCTGAATAGATCAATAACAGGCTCTGAAATTGAGGCAATAATTAATAGCCTACCAGCCACGAATGTCCAGGACCAGAGGAATTCACAGCTGAATTACACCAGAGGTACAGAGAGGAGCTGGTACCATTCCTTCTGAAACTATTCCAATCAATAGAAAAAGAGGGAATCCTCCCTAACTCATTTTATGGGGCCAGCATCATCCTGACACCAAAGCCTGGCAGAGACACAACCAAAAAAGAGAATTTCAGATCAATATTCCTGATAAACATCAATGCGAAAATCCTCAATACTGGCAAATCGAATCCAGCAGCACATCACAAAGCTTATCCACCACGACCAAGTGGGCTTCATCCCTGGGATGCAAGGCTGGTTCAACACACACAAATCAATAAACATAATCCATCATATAAACAGAACCAAAGACAAAAACCACATGATTATCTCAATAGATGCAGAAAAGGCCTTCAACAAAATTCAACAGCCCTTCATGCTAAAAACTCTCAATAAACTAGGAATTGATGGAACGTATCTCAAAATAATAAGAGCTATTTATGACAAACCCACAGCCAATATCATACTGAACGGGCAAAAACTGGAAGCACTCCCTTTGAAAACTGGCACAAGACAGGGATGCCCTCTCTCACCACTCCTATTCAACACAGTATTGGAAGTTCTGGCCAGGGCAATCAGGCAGGAGAAAGAAATAAAGGGTATTCAATTAGGAAAAGAGGAAGTCAAATTGTCCCTGTTTGCAGATGACATGACTATATGTTTAGAAAACCCCATTGTCTCAGCGTAAATCTCCTTAAACTGATGCAACTTCAGCAAAGTCTCAGGATACAAAATCAATGTGCAAAAATCACAAGCATTCCTATATACCAATAATAGACAAACAGAGAGCCAAATCATGAGTGAACTCCCATTCACAACTGCTTCAAAGAGAATAAAAAAGCTAGGAATCCAACGTACAAGGGATGTGAAGGACCTCTTCAAGGAGAACTACAAACTACTGCTCAACGAAATAAGAGGACACAACAAATGGAAGAACATTCCATGCTCATGGATAGGAAGAATCAGTATCATGAAAATGGCCATACTGCCCAAGGTAATTTATAGATTCAATGCCATCCCCATCAAGGTACCAATGACTTTCTTCACAGAATTGGAAAAAGCTACTTTAAAGTTCATATGGAACCAAAAAGGAGCCCGCATTGCCAAGACAATCCTAAGCAAAAAGAACAAAGCTGGAGACATCACACTACCTGACTTCAAACTATACTACATGGCTACAGTAACCAAAACAGCATGGTACTGGTACCAAAACAGAGATACAAACCAGTGGAACAGAACAGAGCCCTCAGAAATAATACCACACATCTACAACCATCTGATCTTTGACAAACCTGACAAAAACGAGAAATGGGAAAAGGATTCTCTATCTAATAAATGGTGCTGGCAAAACTGGCTAGCCATATGTAGAAAGCTGAAACTGGATCCCTTCCTTACACCCTATACAAAATTTAATTCAAGATGGATTAAAGACTTAAATGTTAGACCTAAAACCATAAAAACCCTAGAAGAAAACCTAGGTAATACCATTCAGGACATAGGCATGGGCAAGGACTTTATGACTAAAACACCAAAAGCAATGGCAACAAAAGCCAAAATAAATGGGATCTAATTAAACTAAAGAGCTTCTGCACAGCAAAAGAAACTACCATCAGAGTGAACAGGAAACCTACAGAATGGGAGAAAATTTTCACAATCTACCCATCTGACAAAGGGCTAATATCCAGAACCTACAAATAACTTAAATTTACAAGAAAAAATCAAACAACCCCATCAAAAAGTGGGCAAAGGATATGAACAGACACTTCTCAAAAGAAGACATTTTTACAGCCAACAGACACATGAAAAAATGCTCATCATCACTGGCCATCAGAGAAATGCAAATCAAAACCACAATGAGATACCATCTCACACCAGTTAGAATGGCGATTATTAAAAAGTCAGGAAACAACAGGTGCTGGAGAGGATGTGGAGAAATAGGAACACTTTTACACCGTTGGTGGGATTGTAAAGTAGTTCAACCATTGTGGAAGACAGTGTGGTGATTTCTCAAGGATCTAGAACTAGAAATACCATTTGATCTAGCCATCCCATCACTGGGTATATACCCAAAGGATTATAAATCATGCTGCTATAAAGACACATGCACACGTATGTTTATTGCAGCACTATTCACAATAGCAAAGACGTGGAACCAACCCAAATGTCCACCAATGAGATTGGATTAAGAAAACGTGGCATACATGGAGTACTATGCGGTCATAAAAAAGGATGAGTTCATGTCCTTTGCAGGGACATGCATAAAGCTGGAAACCATCATTCTGAGCAAACTATCGCAAGGACAGAAAACGAAACACCGCATGTTCTCACTCATAGGTGGGAACTGAACAATGAGAACATTTGGACACAGGGTGGGGAACATCACACACTGGGGCCTGTCGTGGGGTGGGGGAAGCGGGGAGGGACAGCATCAGGAGATATACCTAAGGTAAATGATGAGTTAATGTGTGCAGCACACCAACATGGCACATGTATACATATGTAACAAACTTGCATGTTGTGTACATGTACCCTAGAACTTAAAAGTATAATTAAAAAAATAAATAAATAAGAAAGCTTTCTCTAGAGAAGACAATGATGCTAATAGATATGTAACTTTCCAAACATGACATCATATTAATATAACAGGCTTAAACACCAGCTAGCAGGGGGAAAAAGTGAAATTACAATACTTATCCTTTACCAGTGAGATCCTATAGAATTCAGTGGAAATTTATATAAAAAGTAAATAAGGGATGAAGAAGACTAACCTGCTCCTCTGCTATTCTTGAAGTATTCTGAAGTTTTACAATTGTTTTATTGAAAGCCTTTTGCATTTCTTCCATTTGTTTTCGGTACCTATGGAGTAAGAATTGGTTTAAATTAGCTTTAATTTCTTATTTATTCCACTTAGTAATGGAAACATACTTCTGATTTTGATATATGAGACGAATCTATTTTTCTTAAAGTGACTCTTATTCAGGCCTATGCAATACAATTCTATGTATCTCTTGCTATGTAAAATTTAGTAATTTCTGTAGTTTCCTTGGGATGAAGATGGAGGTAGGAAAAAGTAAGAGCAGGTATGGGGTAGCTAAGTGGGCATGTCACACATGAACACACACACACATGATTAGCCAATTAATTCTATGTATGGATTAGAAAAATTTCCTACTTCAGATATAAGACTGCCTTGGTGACACCTTATTAGTGGCATTTCAATTTCAGAGGTGTAAGAAAAGGTGGTGTTTCAGGAACTCTGGACACTTGTGCCTAGATGTTTGTAAAATGTTGGTAGAGAAGCCCTAAGGACAGACAATGAACACACAAAGGATAAAAAAAGAGTAAACAGTTTTAAAAAGCCACGCCTGGTGTCTTAATGAACTGGCACTCTCTCTGGCACTTAAAAGCAGAAATTATTACAACTAGAACTAGGATGCCGAGACCTGTTTAAAAGAGGGCAAACTGAAATGTGCCCAGTCATCCAGTTCAGTCCATCCATGTCTTCACTTATCTAAACTCTTAAGCGATATCTGGTTAAATTCCACTAAAACCTTTAAAGTCTCTATATACTATCATTTTTTCCATGAGCTCTCTGGGAATCAGGCAGAAAAAGTGGCTAAAGTAACAGAAAAAAGGTGAAAGTGAGTATAGATAATTCAAACTTGTTGTCAGCCTAATAATAAAAGTGTCTTGTCACTGAGAAGTACTTTTAAAATTAAAAACAAAAAATTCATTAAGTCACTGATCAGCATTCAAGTAGCTTTCTTTCTCTCTCACTAAAATTGTGCTTACTTCTATTACACCATGAGATAATTAAACCCTCTCCTTCTGTAATCACAGGTCATACATACTCTACGCTACTTAACTCACTGTGTGAAGCTGACTGTGCTAATTCATAATAAAGCTTACCTTTGGCTAAGCTCCTCCAGATAACGACCACTGAGAGACATGTTAACTTCTAAGGCTTTAATACGATTATTAAGTCTCATAAATACTGACTCCTTTTGGTTTGATCCATGTACGAGATTTCCATTAGCATATCCTAGATCTGTAGAATTTTGCAATTCAGCATAAAAATCTGTAGCTGTCCTCTGTAACCCTCTCAAAAGGGCATCTTCTGGAGACTGTTCTTCTTCTTTTACTTCAGGTAATGAAGAAGAATCCACAACAGAAATCAAAGTTTGCTTTGCTGTGTCAGCTACATTCATTTTGGCTTCCCCATCTTCATTGTCGGGTACAGTGGCTGTATTTATTGGTGGCACTATTGTTTCAGACAGCTTTGTGAAAATTTGCATGGAGTTCACATCTTCTTTTATAATATTATCCACTACCTCATTAACTTTATTTGTTTCATAGGTAACAGATGGTTTCTCAATAGAACTAAAGCTCTCAGACTTCTGTTCTGCTTCATTATCAATCTCAACAGAACTCTCTTGGGGAATCACTTGTGATGGTATATGTCCTGCCTCATATTCAACAGATTCAGATACTTCTATTTTAGGCAAGGGATTGATTTCTGGGGTAATATCTAAAAGAAGAGACTGAGAAAGAGTTTGAGAATGGCTTGGTTCAAGTTCAACTGCATCTACAGTGTGATTCACCAAGTCATCTTGGTGCATACTACTACTTAAATCACCAAGAACAACAGTTTCAGCTTCCCTTTCTATATTTTTATTTTCCAATTCTCCACTCAGCGGTTGCAATACCGAAATCTCTACTGATTCTGCAGGTAGTAAGGGTGGCTGAGCTGACACAAGATAATCTTTTCCTTTACTCAAAGCAGTTCTGCTGCGCTGCCAATAAAGAGCAACTCTAACTGAACACCATTTATATATGTATTCCGAAAAACTAGAAATACAACAAATTGTGGTCAGTTCACTGCAAAATATTTGTGTCTCTGACTCAAACCAGGGTGATGACTCATCTTCCTGTTCACCGCTGCCCAGAAGGGTCACTGTAGATGGACTTGCCTCCTCTTCCTCCTCTTGAACTAATTGTACAATGGGACTCTCTTTTGGAGTATCTGGTGTTGACAGCTCCATGTCATTTGTGTCTACTTCAGTGGTTACATACCTAGAAATACATACATAATTATAAATCACTTACTTAGAAGTCTAAAGTTGAAATATGTTTAAGAAAAATAAAGGTATCCATACACAAGACTAAAGGTTGGAAATATAGAAGAAATATAAGTTGTTTTTGGATAAATTTTCCACCTTCAAAACATTTTTATTATAAAAACAAATACTGCTCAGAAATAACAGAAATACTACAATCAAGTGACTAGCCAGACGACTCAAACCACCATATTTACCATATCAAACTTGCTTTCTTTTAATCTGTTTAAGAATTGTTTCTAAGTGAATACTTCCATTCACTGAATGTATAGTGTACCTTTCCTCTCACAAATATCCACTGAATCTTTACAAGCTTCACTATCCCTCATACATCAGAAAGTAAGTCAACTAAGAGCTAGCTTAATAAGCTAGTTTAAACAAGGTCCAGAGCTAGAACTAAAATCTAGGATTCTTAATACTTATGAGTGCACTTTGTACTTGAATATCCTATTTTCAAAAGGCAGCTAGATTTCTCAAACATAATTTTTCTAAGAATGATTTGAGGAACTCCAATGCAGCATTACACACACACACACACACACACACACACCCCTACACACATAGGATTATCTGCTTTAAGGACAAGAAACATATCTCCCTCCTTAAAATAATTTTGCTATCATCTAGGCTAATCTTCTATTATTAAAAGCCAAATACTTAACCACTTTAATAATAATTCTGGCTTATGATATGCTAATAGTGCTGCTATTAAACTACTAGCACCACTATTAATATTCTATCTCATTTTGAGGCTGTGGAGTATGTATGTGGCATACAGGAGAGTGGGGGGATGAAGCTTATGGGGACAGTGTTATAAATTATAATGCTCGTGATTCCTTCCAAGATAAAGATAGTTAATTACTGGGTGTAGCCTTATACACAAAATGTCCAATATGAAAAAATATGGTAATTTAAATACCAAAAATAATTATGCTCAAACACACATTTTCCCATTCTGAAAAATTACTAAGCATGCCAGGAAATGTCTTCAAATAAACACTAATGTCACAATAGCAAAGACAGAAGAAAGTAATAAAATAGACAGTATCTATGAGGTAGACTTTCATTTTGGCAGTAAAACAGTAAATGGACCAAATTAAAACATAATTAGACTACACTTTGGGATATTTATAGCCATATATATTTAGTCTCTAATAATATTTCTTACATATTCAAGTAATATATTTTCTACCAAATAATTTATGACAGTAAAAAGAAGTAATGTTTGAAGAAGGGGAGAGAAAAATTAAATTGAATTTGGTAAAAAATACTGAATATAGATGTTATATACCATCATTATACACTGTAATTAGAAATATACTTTAAAAATTTTTTCTCAAATTCACATGGTAAATCTTACTAAAACCTAGGAAAAGAAAATAAGTTGGCTTTCCATAACTTTAACAGTGACATCCTATCATGGATTCCTTCATTTTCATGCATTTGCTTCAAAAGATTGCTTCAAAAGCATTAAAAAGAATGTAAGACAAACATGAAGAAATATTGAATAAAAAATTATGGAAAGATTATCTATTAAAAATATGGAAAAATAAAAACTGCTACACTGGCCTGTGACTATAGCTTTCAACAAATATTCCTATCTACTTGTGCATATATGTATGTGTCTTAAAATGTATACATATATATATAACCAAATTAGTTTTATTTCGTTTTGAAAAATATGACATAGTGTGTTGTTAACTGAAGAAACCTAGTTACCAAATCAGGAACAGCAATCACAGCTCCACATAATTAGAAACACCAAGAATGTCTCTATCCTCAACAGATTTCTTAGGTCCTTTTAGGAATCAATAACACATATGCTATATTTTCTCTCTAATCACCCAATAAATATCTCCAGTATTTTTCAGGATTAACACAGGATAATATAATTTTCTCACTATGCCTTTCAAAGCATCAAAATCTCATTTTTGAAATAGTATAGTTCTCAGGAATTGCAGTTCAAAGCATACCCACTGCAGGTCTCATTACATACTATCTTGAACTAAGCAGTTCATATTCAAATATATTATACTCTTAAGTAGAGTTGTTCTAAGATAAAGGACTTGCAAAGTTGTGTAGGGAGTGTATCTAATGAAATATATATAAATTAAGTCTACAATAACTATCTGATTATCCAAATCATTATAAGCTTATTATTTATTATAGATAAGAAGTAGAGGTACCAAAAAAGTAACACCTCTGGCAGAAAAGACAAAAAATGAGTATATATTATATCTATTACCTATTTAGCTATATCCCTGCCCAAAGTGTCCCCACTGCAACCTGGGGAAAGGCCTACATGATTCAGAGAAATGAAACAGTTAAGAGCTTGCTGTGTGGCAAACACATTATTCAAGAACCACTGCTCTACGTATTTTGGTAGTTTCTAGGGATACCACAGATCAATGCTTTTAAACTTGAACTTAATAAAAAAAAAAAGGTGGGGGGGCCTTTAAAATTTGTCTTCAAGCCTATACTTGCAGAGTAAGGTCAACTATTTGCAATATGGAGAAGAGTCACTGTTGTGAATAATGAAAGTTATATATAATACCCCCTCAAAAAAAAAGTTTGATCTGAATTATATTCCCAGTATGCATGTACACTAATGGGAAGAAGCAACTCAAAGATTTTCTAAGTGGCCACAGAATGTCTATCCTATGATTCAGAGCTCTCTACAGGTAATCATTTCATACACAAATCACAAGTTCCTTTTTTTATACTAATATACTTAACCCTGAATTGCAATAAAATTCTATTTAATATCACATTATAACTTACGCAGGAGATGGAACAGGAGTTGAAACAGGAGTTGATTCAGGCATTTTAGGTGCAGCTGTGGCAGTGGCATTCTCAGATATACTTTTATTTCCTATTTTAAGAAAGATGCCCAATGTTGAGTTCAATTTTAAAAGCTATACCATGAAAATATTTTACTAAAACAAATAAATTTCTTGGAAGAGAAGAAAACAGCCAATTGGTTTGCTACTGCAGCCTTTTCTTAAAAAATCAAAATTCTTTTAGGAAGAAATGATCATATAAGATCACGACAAGTAATATATATTGTTTCTCAATTTCTCAGATAATTAAATCAAGTCAGATGACTATGAATGTTGTGTAATCTTATGTGATTAATATGCCTTCTAGATATTGAAAGAGTTGTTGAAGAGAATGAGAGGAAATAAATGAGTCATTTTAAATGTTCACTTGGATCTAAGCATTTTTTAAAAAACAAAAAGGCAAGACTGTTTCTTCTTGCCAATAATATTCTTATTTGCCACTCTCTAAGGAAAAGATGGCTTTGTAAAATCAAGTAGCTATTTAACACATGAAAGAATAATATACTTGAAGTACCATTAGGACATCAAAATCTCAGCAAAGATATAAGGAATAAAATCATTGCTATTAATATTAGAGCCAGAAGTCAAAAAGCAAATTCATAAGTTTTATATAGACAGTATCCTTTTATAAAAAAGAACGTGTGAAATTCAAATAAACAATGAATAATAAAGATTGATAAGTTCCTCTGATTTCTATATTTCTAAATGTAAAAAATCAAATTTTCTTAACTCATTACTTGATTTTCCTAAACATAAGGACCCCTGGAGTACCAGCTATTTAAAAGACCCATAAAATGATTAGGTACCTTCTGTCAGGTCTTCAGTTTTTGCTCCCAGAATATTAGCAGCAATATTCACCATATTTAGAATGGCATCTAAAACAAAATTCAATCAGAAAAAATACCAAATACCTAAATATTCTAATATAAATTAATATCAGATAGTCAAAAAATCATTTAGAATGATCTTTTGCATTTTTTGACTGGTTACTTTTGCATTCACCTCACAACTAAAGTCCAATATAGGACACAAATAAATTTTAGCCAAAAGTGTAAAGCATGTATCTAAATTTTTATGTTCAAAAGGAATTTTATATTTAAATATAGTTTTCTTTTTGAAGACGGAGTCTCGCTCTGTCGCCCAGGCTGGAGTACAATGGAGCAATCTCGACTCACTGCAACCTCTGCCTCCCAGGTTCAAGCAATTCCCCTGCCTCAGCCTCCCGAGTAGCTGGGACTACAGGCACATGCCACCACGCCCAGCTAATATTTTGTATTTTAGTAGAGACAGGGTTTCACTGTGTTGCCCAGGCTGGTCTCGAATTCCCGAGCTCAGGAAATCTGCCCACCTCAGCCTCTCAAAGTGCTAGGATTACAGCTGTGAGCCACTGCGCCCGGCCTTAAATATACTTTTCTTGTAAAACTACCCTAGACACTTTACCAAAACACTGTCTTCAGCATATTATAAATTCAAGTATAACTCAACATACAGTCTGTACCGGGACAGTGAGAAAATGTGATGATCAAAATTCTTATTTTACGGAAAAACCTATTTTTCTTTAAAAATTCTCTACAGTTTAGAATAAAAAAGCAAACGCTTTTCCTACATTACGTGATTATCACAGGTAAAACAAAACAGAGATTATCCAAAAAAAGCAGAAAATATTTTCAACTATTAGTCTATCATATCTATGGTAATATGGTTAAATTCTAAATTGATATTGCATATAATCAAATCTCTTTGATGACTTTAAAAAACTCATTGGCCAAAACTGCAATCTTTTTAAATCATAAAGCATACAAATTCTTTAGTTAATTGGTTGGGGATAGGGATGGGGCAGATTAACGAAAAGTCAAGGTCATAAAGCAAAGTGTTGTAAAAAAGCAATCTGCATACCTGCTAACCCTACTACTCTTTTGGAGGAGGGTATTTACATGAAAAAGTGGTACAAACCTCAGTATCTACATAGATATATTTATACATGAGCATAACAAAATATCAGAACTCCATAAAAAACTGGTACTGGGAATAGAAGACCTTCCTTCCAGTAATGTGATGTAATTTCAAGTGAAATTACCTTTTCATTCCCAATCTAACCTTTGAAATTCCACTAGAATTTAATTCTTTGGTATCGGGTACTCCTACTACTAAAATACTAAGATCTGGCAGGGGCTACATATTAATCATCATACATTATTTCTGTCTTAATCTCCTTTCCTAAAAGCGATCCACAGAGTATTCATCACTTTTTCAATGAAAACTAGAGATGTGAAAAGTAGAAAAGGATCTAAGAGAGAAAAATCTACTACATTAGGAAGATTGCAAGTAAACCAAAGAGTGCTGCCTGGAGCTCATCCTGTAAAAATAATGCTTTAGGATGGGAGAAAGTAGTTGCAGATTTTAAACTGTTTTAAAGTGATAGCTAGGAATCAGCTATAATGTTGATCTTCACAAAATTATAAGTGTATACTCTGAAAGTCAACAAAGTAGTGGTACTTTGTTTCTAATCATTAGTATAACACACAAAGGTTTGATATTTGCCATTTTAAAATGCTTAAATAACATTTTTAATATTGTCCTTTGACCTGGCAAACTGATAAACAGAAGTGGCCTTGATTCTTACTTAAGCTAAAGAGATGCTGCAGTATGAAATAACAAAAATGGAAACTCCATATTCCCTCACAAACCAAGATGAAGTCTGGAATGGAAACTTATTTCCTCATACACCCTTTATAATGCCAATCAATACTGCAATATTATTTATGATCCCCCACCTACACTGCCACCTACAGTCAAAACTGACTGCTTCACAAAACTCAAATTGTGCAACCAACAGTTTATATACTTTGTGTTTCAAAGTGAGATCTTACCTGAGATTTCAAATTTTTTGACATTCATTATTAAATAATTCAAGAAGACAATGTATCTGTGTAACGAAAGCAGCTTTACAGTATTATTTCTGAACCTAAATTTTAACACCAGTACCTACAATAAAGAAGACCCTTCTATTCACCCTTTTAAAATATTATTTATTATCATCATTTCAGGAAACCTGGTAACAAAAGTAAAATGCAGCAAATTTCTTCTCAGTCCATTTAACCTAAAATAACTTCCCCATGTTTGAAGAACATTGCCTAATGTATCTTTTTTGAGAGAAAGCAGAATTGTGAATATTCTATGTTCAATTTGTATACAAACACATGATAGTCTGTATACATCATGATTATCTGGCCATTAAAAAACCTTCAAAATAGACTAAAATAACATCTTTGAATATAATTGCCAAACTAGAGATAAAAGTCCCTAATTTCTCCTGGATTAGTCAACTTTTAAATTTTTGAATTGGGCAACTTATTCATCCCACCTCATTCCTTTAGGAATAAAATGCTCCTAATATTTGGTCCTAAAGATCAAATATCTCCATATTATTTACTCAGTCTTCAGTGCTCCAATGGCTCTTTTTGATAAAGAAAACAAACATTTGTTCAGGCTGCTGAAGCTGAAGAGTTTATATGATACAACAGAAGATAAATCAACAAAAAAAGACTTCTTCCTATGTGTACTACCTATGAAGCATGCCCACATTTTCTAGGAAAATGGTCCTTCTAGCATCTACATTTTTTCCACAAAAATAAAACACTTTGACTTAAAAAGTAAAAACTACATTTTCTCTTAAACATACACATGCACCTATCTCCCTTTAGCAGATATAGTGATTTTAACAGAAACAAAAAACACATATTTAAGAGCAAAGGCAGACCTGCGCCAATATCAAAGCAGGCAGAGGTCTGGCAAATTCACATGACAAAGAACAAGAAAATCAGAGTGATATGGAGAAATCTTGTTGAAGTGAAAGATTTAAATGTTTTAGTTCAAGAACATAAACAAAAGAATCAGGAAAGCATACACACAAAGCCAAGAATGCTGCTCTAAGATAACAGCTTCTCCCTTTTTAGCAGTTAAGTAAATCATATAATATCAAGAATGTTTAAATATGCAGTGTGCATGCTCTTTGATATCCAACTCTCAGCAGTGGCAAAGTATTCCGGTGACATATTTCCTATAACTACCAACTACTTGATAGCAAAAAGAAAAGGAGTTTCTATTAAGATTAAAAACAAAGAATTCTAGCTTGTGGATACTATGTACACATTAAAAACAAGAAAAAAAACTACTTTCAAAATGGGCTAATTTCAAGCTAATTTAGAAAGCAGTGATGATTACAGTCAAACTCAGACATCCTTGTGCCAAAGACCAGTTCTTTGAATCAGAACTACTTAAGTTCTCATTCCACTTTATTAATTACTTCTTCAAGTTATACCACCTTGGAGGCTATAGCTAATTCAGTCCCAAACTCTTCAGAGAAGAGTAGAAGGACACAGATACAGAAGGCGGCAGTGTTAGGCCATGTCTATAAAGTTTTGTAACAATAAAGTCTTATCACTCAGCTCTTACTGCCTCTCTTGTTCTAAAACTTCAGGAGGTGGAGATCATTTTAAATCTCATTTTAGATACTCAGCTGACATCCTCCCACCCTTCTTATTTCTCTGTATAAATTCTTTCAATACCTAGAACACTGGAAGATAATCTTGCCCTCCCAGAGTTCTGTAAAAGGAAAATTAACTGATATACCTTCAAGGAGAAAGATCCAAACAGAAGTATCTAAACACGATTCTATCTCTAATTAATTGATATACTGATCAAAGACATGAATAGAAACAGGGAAATGTCTTCCCCTGATATATGACTGGTTTTTATGTTTGTTTTTATGGTTTTTTTTGAGACAGAGTCTCACTCCGTCTCCCAGGCTGGAGTGCAGTGGTGCAATCTCAACTCACTGCAACCTTCGCCTCCCGGGTTCAAGCAATTCTCTTGCCTCAGCCTCCCGAGTAGCTAGGATTACAGGCGCATGCCACCATGCTTGGCTAATTTTTACATTTCTAGTAGAGACAGGGTTTCACCATGTTGGCCAGGCTGGTGTCAAACTCCTGACCTCAGGTGATCCGCACATCTCAGGCTCCCAAAGTGCTGGCATTACAAGCATAAGCCACTGCGCCTGACCTATGGTTAGGTTTTAATGGCGTCTAGAAGTTAACCACATAGGAAGATACAGCAAGAAAATCCAGAATGTCAACACACTTTTCCTTTATCTGAAACTACAGTAAGACATTATTTCCTTAAGGTGTCCTCTCTTTTCCAGTAACCACCAGAAGCTAGAGATCTTTTAGTCTGGGGCTATTTTCTGACCCCAGAAAATAGCTAATTCAACTTACTGAGCTACATAAATGACAGAATAATGACTACTATGTAACATACAGAATGCAAATTAAGGGAAACAAAAACATTAATATCCAGACAGATAAGACATTTCTTTTACTCCTAAAAAATTACATCACATAGCAGTGAATGAGACTTACTTTTACATCAATAGCCTGGATAGCTAGGAATCCTATTTAAATGTAATCACTAATATCTAGAAAGTCAGAAGCCTAGCAATAAAGTAAAACAAAATATACTGAACTGATATGTAACAAAGTTGAATATTACTTTGTAATCACGAAAGATTTTCCTTCTACAGGTATTTTTAACACTCTTTTTCCCATTCCCTAGAAAGTCCACTGAAGTCTTCACTCTTCTATGGAAGGGGAAGGAGGCAAGAAAGAAAGAAAGAAAGAAAAGGCTAAAAGGAGAGATGAAAGAGGTGATTTTAACTCTATATACTGTGGCTACACAAAATATCAACTTAAGTATTTAGATTACTGGTTGAATATCTAAAAAAGTTATAAAGTCAATGTTCACACTGACATTGGAATTCAAGTAATTCAATTCACTAAGAGCAAAAAGTGACAAGCACAAGCAACTCGTCTTCTATTTTACCAAGATTTGTTTTTATTAAATTAATAATTTTCAAATAAAAAGAAAACTACTTCTAGTTAATTTTACATTTTTCAGAAATAATCAAAAACATCACTGAAATATACCTACACAGAATCTCACCATGAAAAATAAAGTGCCAGTTGGGTAATGGTCTTTCCAGTAGTCTCCTTAGTGAGCCTACCACTAGGCTGGGATTATATTTTGGAATAACAACAAACTAAACCACTAGTATATCTTATTCACTGTTTCTTAGTGTACAAAGAGTATATTATTACTAGTATTCTTATTGGTATTCATTATTATCATGGTAGGAGCACCCTTTATATTTTGTAACTAAATGGCAAACTAACCATATTTATAGATTAACTGTTGTATGGCTATTTTAATAATTCTTCCCCCAAGAAAATCCACAGCCCTTTCTTCACTATAAGGAATTTGCCCCAAAATGTGAGTGCCTAATTAGAGTAGAAGAAACACCTTTATTATGCTTGCTTTTGTCTCTCTCCTCTTTCTTTTCATATATTTTTCTTATCGCATTTCTATAAAAATACTTTTCAAAAGACAATATCTTTTATTTCAACTCAAAGTTCAATACTGGGAGAAGTCTCCTCAACCATACCATGACAAAAAGTCCATGTGTATCAGAATGAAAAAGTTGAGAAATGCTTTAGTAGACTGAAGAGAAAATCCTCAAAATACTCACTTGTAGCAGAACCAAGAAGATTTTTTGAGGATTTATCCTCTCCAGTATTATAATCCAGTGGATAATCTGTTTAAAAAGAAAACAAAAGCAATTATGCTGAGATCTAGCTCCAATGATAACATATTTAAAAGCTCAAATTATTGTCCTGTCAAAGTCAGCTAACATTTAAAACATTTTGTAATAAATATGAATCATATATCTAAAACATGTTCACAAAAAGCACATAAGTTTAAGAAACCATTTAACAAACAAATATAAACCAAGGAAAATAACTGTAATGCTTACCAGAATTTTAACCACATTTATAAGACTTTTTTATTCAAGTTTTCAATATACTTTACCAACTCTTAGTCAATCACGCTTGAGAAAATTTAGATTGTTCAAACAATAGTATAAGACATCTTAAAACAAGGACTTAAATTGGAAATGGAGAGTGTCATAAAACTTTCCTCCACCTCTGTAGAGTCACATGATTTCTCAATGGCTCACAGGAGGCCAAAATGTGCTTGCTCTTAGGCTCATGGGAAATCAAAGGAATTAAAGCTCATTTCTACTATTTCAGTATCTTGTGAGTTTAACAGATTTTTGGCCCTGGCATAGGGATATAATCATAATTTATACTATTAATATTATAGAACGGAGTTTCAGTTACAAATAACTGATAAACTTGGAAAGCAATACGATTACAAAGCAATCATATTAGAAAACAGATTTAAGTAAAAGTTGAGTTAAAAGCAACAAAACAAAAGCCTGAAGACAACAGTCATATTGATTTAAGTAATCTATACTCCCCCATTACTATTCGATTTTTAAAAAGTAAAAAAAAATATACCTAACAGTCATCTGTTTGATGTCACTTACCATAGTCCTCATCAAATAGTTCCTGGCGTTCTGAGTGATACTGGGAATCAGCAATTTCTTCATATTCTTCCACCATGCTAGTGCCAAATACCCTATATAAACAACAATTTCATTAAAGACTTCCAAAACAAAACACTCATTAAGACTAATCTCTTCACAATAAATGACAAACATCAACTTTGGTCATATTTTGAGGACCACTGGCTTTTGGACTTAAAAATAATGGCTGTTCCTTACATTTTAGTCATCTACGGTTTCAATTAAAATGTAACACTAATCTATTTAAGGCATTTAGAAATATAATGGATGAGTTTTTATATCAGTCTAAAATGTTTCTGTGTAATATCATCATAGCAAAATAGCAAGCAAGTTAAAACAAATATACAAAATGAGGTTAATTTTTAAAGAGGGTATTTTGACATTTTTCCAAAATGCATTCAAAAGAAAGAAAGTTTCACAGTTTTTATTTCCATGGTATTAACTAACGTAAGAGAAAATTATTTCTTCACTTTAAATATATCGAAAATTTTATCAATTTTTTAAAAAGCACTCAATAAATGTATTTTGTTCTGCATTACCTTATAAGGCTTAATGGACAAAAGTGCTCTGATCCAAAATGTGATACCAACTCAACCTAAAGAATAAAAGCACATAAAATGGGAAGCCAGCAGACAGCACGTAAGAACATCTAACAATATACTCACTTTTTTCATTATAACATTTCTAAACATTTCTATAAAGTCCTCATTTTCCCCAAAATCAATAATTGTAAAGTTTTTGTAATGCATTAATATGCCATGTCCTGTTATTTAATAGTGCAAAAGAGAAGGTTGCTAACCTTTATGTACTTGATGAACATCTGAAGCAAGAGAAAGGAAAAGAAAAAGAAATCAGTTCCAAAGTCTAGACATCATGCAATAAGCAACTTTAAATATTTGTAAATTATGTTGTATAAAGTATAGAAAGCAATGTCATGTGATGGATAACACTGTAGTATTCTTAATTCCTTGAATAAAAGCAATGATTTAAATTTTTGCCATCACAACCTGAGAGTATAATCTAAATGACTGCAATGAAATAAATTAACTTTAAGGTTATAAGTTAACTGATCTGCAAGCCATTGCTGTTATTTTATATAACTGTTAGATAGAAAGCATTCTAAAAGCAATTAATAAACAGTATCTAGAAACAATCTTTTACTTTAAGTATTACAGACATGTATCAAGTATATATCCATATATGAATTTATTGATATATATGCACATATACATATATGTTGTACACATATACATATTGATAACAGTCCATTATGAAATGGTATTTATACTTGTATACTATTATATATAACTTATTTCAGGGAAAGCATGAATTTTTGGTATGCTATGTTATTTCAAGTACAACTTACAGAAGTGGAAGATATATATCAATTGGTCTTTCAAATGTATGCTATTAAAAAGTAGTAGATTTGAGTGTAGTTCTTTTAGGATAAGGAAAATCCAGGTAAAAAACTTATATAACATTATTACCATAAAACGAAAATCAGAAAGTAATTTTTCCCTGCTTTTCATGAGTTGTAAGTAAATGTTTCTTGCTTTTAGACTCAATTCTACCAAAGAGGGTTTTTTATAAAACTAATATTTAAAATGCTCTATAATCTCCCACCACAAAAGGAAGAAACTGGAAAGTTTCATAAGGCATTTTATTATGTTTCCAATAAAATATCCTTCCATTATTAACAAAGTAAATGGTACAAAGAATAATTCTCTAAAATTATTTCATTTGAGTTATCTTACTTGCAAATTAAATACGATTTTGTTACCTAGTAAATGACTTTTAACATTTTTGCTTCTTCGCAGTGAAGAAAGTGTACTGTATAAAGTCATTAATTGTTTCAGCACCCATTTTAAAAGGAATTGAAAATGTTCTTAATTTTTTTGAATTAATAATTTTATTGAATTATTAACTGAGAATATCAACTGTATTTTAAAAATAGAATTTAGCATTTTTATAATGAGATTAAGAATACTACAAGTTTACCTATTAACAGAAGTCGATTTAAAACATGCTTTAAAAAGAGATGGTAAAATCACAGAAGACAAAATTAGGTAGCTGTAAGTTCTCACATTTAAAGAAGGACAGAAATTAGAACTGCTGCCATTCCAAAAATGTCATAATATTAAATCAATAGTACTTTAAGATACGGCTATAATTTTAAAGAAAAAAAAAAGAGGGAAGGAAGGAGTAAGAACTTTCCCTATTTTGTCTAACCCAATTCAAAAGTGGTAGTTTTACTTGATTAGCTGGTAGAAGCGGCAGTGGAAATACAGAACATCAGTGTTTAAAAGTCTGTTTTATTTGAAACTGGTACTTGGACACAGAATATTTCATTTGGCTATACAACGAAAAAGACAAAAGCTGTAACAATGCCAAGTAAGTGGACATTAAAGATGAAATGATCTAAGAATCAGAGTCTAATTAGAAATTACACCTGCTTTAAAGACTTCACTTACCAGCAATGATTTCAGTTTCAAAATAGAAAGAAATATACTATGAAGATGACATTTTGCATAAAGACTCAAAAGACTTAAATAGTTATAATCTGGAATTTTATCAGAGCCATAAATAACAAAAAGCTGGCCTACGCTTCCAGCAATACAAAAGGGAATGTAGCAATATTTCACTCATGAAATAATATACCCAAGTAAGAATTATCTATTAAGTGGTATAGTATAGTCTATTTCTTAATTTTTCTGATTTCTAAAAAGATGAGGTGTATAAAGTGTGAATAACACATATATTTTCAATATAGAACATAGTCTTGTATGTGTAAACATTACCTTGACATATTTTGCATACATCTGTTCATCTAAAGGGAAACTCTGTACATTCCGCTCATCTCTACCATGAAAAGTACCCAGCTTAATCCACTTATTTGTTGGATATCTACAAAATATAAAAAATATGTTTTTTAAAAATTATAAACCACACATTGAGAGGTTCCATGATATTTTCAAAATACAATTTTTTTTCCTTTCCAGGTGAACATGCTGGCTTAACAGTTTAATACATAAATACATACATTTAATAAATACACTTTCTTTTCCAACTAAACTGACAGGTTTCTCTTTACGAGGAAAGAATGCCTTGAAAAATCACTCCATTACTAAAAGGTAAGACTAGTGCCACTTCTTGGGGTTTGGGAGGAGGTTTTAGAACAGAAAGTCACCAAGAGACTGTCTTGGAAGAAGGTGGCACAACTCTTTACATACTGACATGTGTGTAATAATGTAAAGTATAAATACAAGTACTGATGGAAAGAGAATGGGAAGAAAAAACTTTTAAAATCACATCTGAGTTTGATATATCTGTTTCCCTTTAAAGAGGAATTTAATATCTAATATAAAAGTCTAAAACTATTGTATCTGTTTACTGAAACATTATAAGAACTCCTCAAAATAATGAGCCCTCTCACCATATTAAAAAAAAATACACTTTACTTATCAGAGCTGTGTATGTTCATTTGACATATAAGAAAATTGCAGCTGAGAGAAAAGGAAGTGATCTGAGCAAGGGTAGTGGCAGGATAACAGAATTCTCAAGAGGTCTTCAGAACTAATTTCAAAAACTGTATATATGCAATGCTGAATGTGAGGTGAAGGAAGAAACATCAAGGAAAACCCTTAATGGTCAATGACAAAACAAAAGTGCCATAAATAAACAGCATCCTACATGCCATATCGTGGACACTCAAAAAGTATTTATGAAATGATGTAACACCTCTGTTGAATGAAAAATAACGTGTACACATTAAAAAAGATATGTGTAAAAGATGAGAGTATTTCCAGGATGTAAAAAGTAAATATTTTTATAAAATTAATAAATAAGTGCATAGTAAAGACTGGAAGAAATATATTAAAATGCTAATAAGGGCTATCTCTGGTTGACAAAATGCAGTTCTAGTCTAAATTCCTCACAACATGTTTCTTTCTTTTATAATCACACATGTATAAAAAAAGTTTTAGAATATATTTTAATAAAAATATACCTCATAATATAAAATAAAGCACCTATACATGTATGTTTTTAATAACTTTTAAAAGAAATGTTTAGAAGCAAGAGAGCATAATGACTGAAAGTGAGGACTTTGAAGTCAGAGTTGTAGTTATGAATTTTGGTTCTCAAACTCACAAGTCATGTGACCTGGGCAAGCTACTTAATCTCCCCTTTTCTGTTTCCCCACACTATAAGAGTATAATATCATATGGTTATATTTAAAGCATCATATGAGCTAATCAAAGTAAAAGGTAAGTGATTAACAAGACCCTACAATACAGTTGTATTATCGTTATTACAAACTGACCTTTAAAAAATAAATGGACTGAAGTCAAAATAGTGACCCACTTTTTTGTTTTATTTCAGAGATCCAACATAGACCCTACAGAAACAGCTTTAGAATTTACCTGTCACTGATAGAAACCAGAAAATCTTTAGGAGTAGAAGAAAATAATTCATAATTTGCAATATCAAGCTGCTTTACTTGAATTGGTTCACAAAGTTCAATAACAAACCTTCAAAAAGAACAAAAGACAATTACTTAAACCAATCAACAGTTCATATTAAATATGACATTAACAGTTTCCATAAATTAGACTACCATGAAAAGTTGTTCATTAAAATGTTAAGGAGGGTATGTAACCTGAGTTGTCTATACGAAACATCTTTAAATACTTCCCGAGGATATCATTAGTGGGGCAAAAAAAAAAAAAAACCAACCTGTAAATAAAACAATATTGATTTTGCTCCACCATCGTTTTTAAAAGATTCTTTTTTTAGATAACACTCATTCTTGGAGAAGGGATGACTTTCCTAAAAACAGACAGTGATGATGTAAAATGACTAGTCTGGAGGACAGTTTGGCATATACAGTGCCTTAAAAAGTTATCATAGTCTTCGATTTAGTTCTCAGAAATTTATCTTAAGGATTCAAAGCTTCAGATGTCCACCTTTGTATATATATTTTGCTATATTGAAGCACACCAGTCTATAAGAGCGCGGAGGGGGGGAGGGAGGAAATCAACTTAAATATTTAGCAAAGAGAATTAACAAATTATGGTTCATCCAGACAATGAAATACTAAGCAGCCATTAAAACTGGTACTAAAACCTATTATTTCATTTACATAAAAATCTACAGACTGTAAACCAATTTACAGTAACAGAAAGCAGATCTGTAATTGCTGTGGGAGAAGAGAGACTGCGAGAAATTACAAAGAGGTATGATGAAACTTTTGGGAATGATGGATGTTTGTTATCTTTATGGTGGTGATGATTTCAGATACATAAATGTCAAAACTTACCAAATTATACACTTTGACGTGTAGTTTATTGTACATGCAATTTACTGTATGTCAACTATACCTCAATAAAGCTCTTTTTTTTTAAATGATGCTATGATTTACATTTATTAACATGCAAAGATGTCAAAAATACTGCTGCTTAGGAAAAAATTAAAAGTATGGTTCCATGTGCATAAAATTGAATATAGCACAGCATTGGGGGAAAATAAATACCCATGACATCTAACACTCTAATCACTGCTTTGATAAATTATCAAAGGAGATTTATAGAAAGACAATTAAATGCTAAATAAATCAAAAGCATTATAATTAAGATAGTGTTTAATCTTGGAGAGCAACAGACTTAAGTCCCAGGAGATGGTTAAAAAACAAAATCAGGTTTCAGAGAAAGGCTCATGAAGAGAGGAAACTAACACCTGCTGAATGCTTACTCTGGATCAGATACCATGTTTTATGATTTTTACCCATCCTTTGATTTAATTCTTACAACCAAATTGCAAGGGATATTATCACCATTTCATAGAATAAATCAATAAACACTAATTGACTACTTCACATTTTTCCCCAGGATGTACCTGAGCATATGGCCGTCCATCAGAGACTGTATCCTAAGCTCAGTCATGTTTATTAGTTCTCAAGGGTCTATCTAGCCAGCATGTTATGACTAAAAAAGTAAAATGTATTGGCTGGGTGCAGTGGCTCACGCCTGTAATCCCATTACTTTGGGAGGTTGAGGCGGGCAGACTACTTGAGGTGAGGAGTTCAAGACCAGCCTGGCCAACATGGTGAAAACCCATCTCTACTAAAAATGCAAAAATTAGCCAGGTGTGGAGGCGGGTGCCTGTAAGCCAAGCTACTTGGGAGGCTGAGGCAGGAGAATCGCTTAAACACAGGAGGTGGAAGCTGCAGTGAGCTGAGACTGTGCCACTGCACTCCAGCCTGGGCAACAGAGCGAGACTCTGTCTCAAAAAAAAATTACGGAAGTAACATGTAATAAAAAGGATCAGAAATTTTTTAATGGAAAAAAAATCGGTAGAGAAGGACTAATTCTCCATAGAAACCACCAAAGAATCTGCATATTAATTACTAGAAAATAAGGCAATATAAGGTAGCCCAATATAAGATCCATATGTAAAAACTGCATAATTGTATACAACAAAATGTAATTTTAAAGAGATATCATTTACAATAGTAACAAAACAAAATTTTTTTAAAAGCTGCCCGGGAAGAAAATTAACCAAAGATATGTAATGCTTTCACAGAAATTTTTTAAAAAATAACTTTATTGAAAGACATTAAAGACAACAAAGAAAGATATGCCCTGCTTATGGATACAAAACCTCAGTATCTGAAAGTCATTTAAAGATTCAATAAAATTCCAAACAAAATTCCCATATGACATTCAAGGAATTCAAAAGGGAAAGTCTAAGATTTATTTTTTTACTGTTTTTTTTTTTTTTAGACAGAGTTTCACTCTTGATGCCCAGGCTGGAGTGCAATGGAGCAATCTCAACTCACTGAAACCTCCACCTCCCGAGTTCAAGCAATTCTCCTGCCTCAGCCTCCCGAGTAGCTGGGATTACAGGTGACTGCCACCACACCCAGCTAATTTTTTGTATTTTTAGTAGAGATAGGGTTTCGTCATGTTGGCCAGGCTGGTCTCAAACTCCTGACCTCAGGTGATCCACCCACCTCAGCCTCTCAAAGTTCTGGGATTACAAGTGTGAGCCACCGCGCCTGGTCAAAAGTCTAACATTTATAAGAAAAACCAGAAGCAGAAGAATAGCCAAGTGAGTCCTGAAGTACAAAACTTGCCCTATCAGATATTAAGAGCTACAAAGCTAAGTGGTGTCATTGCAGGTAATGGTAAATTGACCAATGAAAGAGAACAGAGAATACAAAAAAACAAAATGTATATAAGGGAACTTAACAATAAAGGTTGCATTTGAAATCAGAGGGGAACATGTAAACTACTGAATAAACAACTATCTAAACAGAAAAAATGGGGAGAAGGAATGAACCCTTCCTGTATACCATAAATAATATAAAACTATAAACAATTTCAGGAGAATAAAAACCTAATATAAAGTGCAAAGTTTTTAAATTCTAGGAAATACACGAAATAATATATTTATAACCTCAGGGCAGGGAGAAATCTCTGACATTAAAAACAGAAAATCCCAACATTGTAAGATAGATAAATTCAACTACGTGAAAATTAAAATAGTTTGTTTCCTCAAAAGACACTATAAGCCACGTGCAGTGACTCACATCTGTAATACCAGGGCTTTGGAGGCTGAGGTGAAAGGATCGCTTGAAGCTCAGTGTTCAAGACTAGCCTGGGCAACATGGCAAGACCCTGTCTCTACAAAAAGTTAAAAAATAAATTAGCTGGATGTGGTGGCACGCTCCTGGGAGACCATGGCACTGCACTCCAGCTTGGGCAAAAGAGTGAGACTCTGTTTCAAAAAAAAAAAAAAAGGTGGGGGGGGCTACTATAAAGAAATTAAAAGGACAGTCCATAAACTAGAGAAGGAAGAGAAGTGTAACATACACAACTTAAATGTCCTATCCAGAGTTCTACAAAATAGACTAAGTTGTGCCCATTCTATAAGACAAAATGCCAAGTCTATCTAGACTTCTACTAGACAATAAGAAAAATCAAACACATAAATCAACAGAAAACAGAGGAAAAGATAGACTGCACATGAGAGGAAAAACTGAATGTCAAACACATGAAGATATGCTCAATCTCATTAGTGATCAGGAACTGACACCTCTCTAGGATACAAGTGCCATGGCAACAGAGATCTCAGTTTATGTTGTGAAAAATTGTTTTTCTAGTTATCAGCGGCATAACAGGTACTCAATAAATATCAAATCAAAACATGAAAGAATAGGAAGACTCGGTATTCTAAAATGTCACTTAACCCAAAATTCATCTACAGAGTTGATACAATTCCAATGGAAATGTCAGCATTTTTTATAGCACTTAATTCTAAAATTTAAAAGAAAAAACAATGGGGCAATAACAGTGAAGACACTTCTGAAGAGGATGAGGTATACAAATTCACTCTTTCAGATGTTAAGACTTATAAAGCTATTGTTAGAGAGTGTAGTCTTACTGTTCCCTTAGATGGGGTTGGGGGGGGGAATCTACTTAAACCAGGTGAAATCAGTTAAAGATGTTCTGAGGCTCTTGAATCACACAATGAAAAGACACATACATAAATGTGCAAAAAGTAATATATAAATACATACCTACAAACATAAATATAATCATGTGTCACTTAACAGGGATACATCTGAGAAATGCATCAGTAGGTGTTTTGTCACAATCACAGAGTGTACTCACACAAACCTAGATGGTATAGCTTATTTATACATCTAGGCTATACAACTATTGCTCCTAGGCTACATACTTGTAGAGCATGTTGCTGTATTAAATATTGAGGGCAACTGTAACACAATGTTAAGTATTTGTATGTCTAAACATAGAAAAGGCATAGTAAAAATACGGTATTATAACCTACGGGACTACCTTCATACATGCAGTCCATCGTTGACTGAAATGCATCATTATATGACATACACCATACATGCTGTCTGGCAGAAACATTAAAATACAAATGGGTAGCTATGATCACTCATTCTGCAAACCATAATAAAAAAATGACTGCTTCATATGACTTCATCCCAGCATGGCTTTGCTTGAAATACAAAATTTTTGAGCATAAAAATTTGTCACTGACAATAGAGGCTTTTACAAATAAAAACAAAAACCTCAAAATATTTAGATTATGATCTCAAATAATCATTTCTTCAATTCAATTTACAAATTGAATGGCATAAGGAAAAATTAAGTTTTCAAAATCCATCCCTTACTCCGCCTCCCCTTAAGTAGTATGATTCATTTTCAAGTTGAATCTAAACGTGCACATTTCCAAAAGAAATGAAAGCCAAGAGTAGAAAAGAATAAGCATTATTTTTAAGGTTTAAAGAGTGCCTCCTTAAGTTAAAAAAAATTTTATTAATTCATTAATTCATTCAATCTAGTGAATCAACACGATGGTGGTTTTCCTCAGTTCTTTTTCAAACAGCTGCTTTCTGCAATAAAATCAAGTAATCTAATAGAATTGTTAGTATATCACATTAATTTCCCCCATATATCTTTTCCTTTTCCTATATACTTAGTTAATGGCACAATCATAGATCCAAGCAGTGAAGCCAAAATTCCAGGAAATTTCCTGGGTGCCTCTCTCTTCTTCACATCCAAATACCAACCAAAAGCTGCCAATTTTAACTGCCATAAACCTCTTTCAGATATATTCCTCTCCTCTGAATCCAACTTGCCTATGTCTTAATTATAGTCCTTATTTCTCACTCAGGTTATGACAATAGGTTCCAAACCATGCTTACAATTCCATTCTGTAGGCCACCCTTTGAGGACAAGCCTTCCTAAAATGCCAGTGAGATCATGTCACTTCCTTACTTAAATCAAATACTGTACTTCATGGTCTTTAAGTTCAAAAATGTTTACGTTGGGTATACATAGCACCGAATGGCCTACTTATAGATAAATGAATGCTCCAGGCTTATGTTCCACCCCTACTCTCATGGCACCTTTCTTCTTATAATACCTAACAGTCACCCAGAAGAAACATACTCCTTTTCAGCATTACCCCCTTATTCTTACAGTTCCTGAATACTTCTGACTCATTCATCTGCCACTTCCTATTAATCCTTCAAGGTTCAGCTCAGGAATTACCTCTTCCAGGAAGCCTTCTCTCATCTCCTTTTACAGTTACACATCATCACTCTTTCAATAACACCCTTTCAACAGTACTTTTTATACCATTTCATAATTGTTTAACCAGGTCTGTCACTTTTTTCTTTTTGTGACCTCCTCAAAAGGAAAGGAAGGCATTTTGTCCTCAGTTTTGCATAGTATCAGCACTAATCAATCATAAATGCTTATTAAATGATTAACCCTAATGCAAAAGCTTAACATAATATGCATATATATGCAGAATGTACTCTTTAAAATTGTCTATTACTCACCAAATTTTAGTGCTGCAAGGATTCAACATATAAAGATCCATATTTTCTATAAGAATAGCAGATGTGCTCTATTTTAAAAAGAGGAAAGGAAACAAATTACTTTAGGAATAATGAAGAAAGTATTTAACTTTAAAGTTTTCTAGGACTTCTGTATTTTTAGATCTTAAGTACACCTAAGACTTTAAAACACTCACTTGGGAAAAAAGCATAAAAGTAGCTAAGATTCACCATTCATGGCTACAGCATTAAATTAGTGTTATGACAGTACATTTAAAATTCAATGCCTGTTACTTTAAAGAAAAAAATAATATTTTAGTTATTTCCTTTTTAAAATTTCATATGGTTTTTAAAAGTTAAAAAATGCAGGGTAAAATATATCAGTTAATATAAATAAGAATTCATACAAGATGTTTTGAAAAGCATATTCTGCTTTTGTTAGGGAATAAGGAAAATATCTCACATTAAAATATAGTTCCCAGTAAACAAATGCCTATATTTTTAAAAGTTGTTAATTTCCTATATACATAAAATTTTATACTTAAGTACCTACCTTGGCTTCTGGATTAGCTGCTAGAATTTTGGCACCACATTCTACTGAGGCATAATTATTTCGATTTTTCTGGACCTTTTTGGTGGCATGTGAACCTCCATTAGAAGATGGATGCATTGACTGACCTGCAGACAAACCTTATTATAAATATATATATATTTGATTATGACTGAAAATACCTCTAGCAACACTGATCTCAAAAGCAATAAGCTGTCTTCTAGAAAAGAATAGGTTTTAACACTTGAAAGAATATTTTAAAAATTCACAAAAAATCAAAGTGCTCCACCTCAATAGCTTTAAAATATCCCCCAGAGACATATTAACTACAAAATTCTACATTAATTTATGTCTAAGTAATATAACTCACAAAATGAAGCTTGTCCATGAGAATCAAAGCTTTCTGTATTTACATCTATTATAAACATCTATTAAGGATGTATTTTTTTAAATTATTATTATTTTTTTACGCTCTGGGGTACACATGCAAGACGTGCAGGTTTGTTACATAGGTAAACATGTGCCACGGTGGTGTCTGCACCTAACAACCCATCACACAGGGAATAAATTAACTATAATTTTAGTCACCCTCCTCTCCCTCATAACATAAGCAAGCTTTTCTTTAGGTATGTTCTTGAAACACCATATGTAAAACACCTTTTGGTAAGTTAAAGAATATTTTAAACTCAAGGATTTTATGCAAGTTCTTTTTGAGTTCCACATGAATTTTAAAATAGCTTCCATGCCTCAATTTTCCTTGTATTAACTGTGATGGAAATCACTGCTATGCCTTATTTTATGCTCACTTAATAATTTACAAGAATAGATTTCAATTAAAACGAGAACTGTATGTAATTATATACAGGTACATGATATATGGATGGATCAACAGCAACTTGGTAAGTTTCACCTTTAAAAAGTTTTCAAAAGTAAGTTTTGTTTTACCAATCAAAAAAAGAAAGCATATTAAAACTACATCATAAACTTAAAAAAAAAAAAAAGAAAATGTTTAAAGAACTCAAATACTTCCTTACTTTTTTCTTTTTCTACTTCCATAACTTTCTTCTTCCATTCATCAAATGTTGGTATATCTTCCGGATCTTTGGGACTTGTTACAGATGTAGGGTCAATGTCTCCTGGTTTTGTATAATCAGAGCTCTGAAAGAAACACCAAAAAATAAGAAGACTTCAACTTTCAAATAATACAAATAAATTTTAGAAATAAATACAAATGTTTCTGTCAAATTAAAGTTCCAATTTATAATGAATGATTATATTTTGAAAAAATAAAAAAGGTAAAAAGAAAAGTTTTGGTTTACTGAAAGGTTGAATTTCTCTTGAGATAATTAAAACATTCTATTTAGGAGGTGTTCCTTCACTTGTTAGTGATATAAGCATAGGTCATTAAAAAAAATAATTACAATTACTCATACATAGTCTATACAAATGAATAAATTATATACTTGCCATGCATCCACCTTAAAATATAAGTTAAGATAATACATCCATTAAAGGAATCTAGATAATTTTAGATGTTTTATTTCCACAAAATCCTTAAAAAGAAACACTGTGTACACAAAAATTTTAAGGCACATTAAAAAATCTAAATGTGAAAAAACAAGACTTTACATTTTAGAAGAAAATTTAAAAATCTTTATAAATCATGTTAACAAGATGCAGAATGCATATATCATTTTTAAAAGCTGATACATTTGGCTAGGCTAACCATAAATGACACGGAAGAATAAGTCACACACTGAGAGCAGTATCTGCAATACATTCAGTCAACAAACTATTATCAAGTATAAAGAGTATCAACAAATCAAATAAGGGGATGGGGTGGGTGGGAAGCAAAGAATAAAATCAATAAATCCACAAAAAGATATACAATTCAGTAATAATCATGGAATCCAAATGAAAGCCTGAGATATCATATATTTCAGTGGTCTACAATCTTTTTGAAACCAGTAGCTAGTTTCATGGAAAACAATTTTCCCATGGACGGGGTAGGGAGATAATTTTGGGATGAAACTGTTCCACCTTAGATCATAAGGCATTAGATTCTCATAAGGAATGCACAACCTAGATCCCTCACATGTGCAGTTCACAATAGAGTTCACGCTCCTATAAGATTCTAACGCCACCACTGATATGACAGGAGCAGAATTCAGGCGATAATGCTTGCTTACCCACCACTCACCACCTGTCGTGCAGCCTGTTTCCTAATAGGCCATGGACTGGTGCTGGTCTGCGGCCTGGGGGTTGGGGCATGCTGAGATAAATTATACAAATCTAATGGAGTTTAAAGTGTGATAGTCTGTGGCCACGTGTGAAATGTCTGTTAAGCCAAGAGAAATCTATCAGACTGCTAAAAGGTTTAAAATTTAACAATATTAAGATGTGTATAATCCCTAAATACACCCCATGTATAAATCTAAGTGAAAACACTCACGTGTCCAAAAGATATGATAAGAATGTTCATTAGAGCATTGCCTTTAATACCAAAAATAATAACCTAGACATCCATTAAATGAGGAACAGATAAACTGTAGTAGTCACTATAAACAGAGCAGTGGAAACAATGAACGAATCTCAAAAACAATGTTGAATAAAATGTTACTTATGGCAAGAACATCATTTATATTAAACTATGCCATATAATATTTATTGTTTATACTTATTGAAAAACTCTAAAACTAAACAAAAAACCACTAAATTCAAGATAGTGATTATATCTGAAAACAAGAGAAGGAATATTGGGGAAGGGCACACAATCTTGTGACTTTTTTCCCTCTTAAACTGAATAATGAATACACAGACATTTATTCCATTATTGAATCATGTCTGTATTCCTAAAACAAAGTTTTGATGTATTCATTAACACTATCTTGAGAAGTGTACAAAATCTATTAGATAGCAAACTCTGGTAAACAATATAAGTCTCATTTAGTATATATTTGCTATATAAGAGCATTCTTTTGAGCACTAACATGAAATATTCACAACTTCTGGGACTATTTCTTTTTTTCTTCAAAGCAAGTAGAGTCATTTCTAAACCCCCTTTTAGGAAGACAGCAATTTGGTCCCCACCCAACTTCCATCTTAGAGTGCTTTACAGAACAAGTTGATTTACTAAATGAAGTCTATAGCTAAAAACAACACATAGCACAAAAAGATAAAAGAGCTAGTATTACTACTAATTTAATTTTTTCAATTAGATAACAAAAATCTAGTTTGAATATAAGGAAGGAGACAGGACTTGATTGATTCCGCAGGCAGGGCTCAGACACTGAACCATATGGATGACTAGATAAAACAGGCCAGGAGCAGTTTCCATAAGACACGCCCACCAGCATGCCTTGTCAATTTAGCATTGCCATGGCAACGCCTAGAAGTTACCACTCCTTTCCATGACAAGGATCCAGCAACCTGGAAGTTACCACCATTTTCCTAGAAATTTCTGCATAAACCACCCCTCAAATTTGCATATAATTAAAAGCGGGTATAAATATGCAGAACTGCCTCTGAGCTGCTACTCTAGGCACCCTGCCTGTCGGGTAGCCCTGTTCTACAAGGAGCAGTACTTCTGCTGCTGCTGTATAAAGCCACTTCAATAAAAGTTGCTGTTTAACACTACCAGCTCGCCCTTGAATTCTTTCCTAGGTGAAGCCAAGAACCCTCCTGGGCTAAGCCCCAATTTGGGGGCTTCTCTGTCCTGAAACATCTGGTAACCACGAAGGGATGAAGAAAGCAGAGATGGTGGTGAGAGGAAGAGAGGCAAGATGATGCAAGAGCAGAGATGGAGAGAAGGTGATTGGCAAGAGCCAATGAGAGATGGCAGTCAGAGAAGCAGTGAGAAAACAGCAAGGGACAAGAGACAGCAGTTAAGAAGACAGCGAGAGATGGCAGTGTGTGAGATGAGCGGAGAGGTAACTAAGCAGAGCTGTAATGCCTGAGCTCTAACACTAATCAAAGGCTCTTTTGAGAGCCACCATTTTTCCTGGCAGACAGCACAGCTGAGCAGATGAGCAAGTGGCCAGTGCCACTGCCTCATATGGGACCCACTGCTCTGACAGGCAGACCAGTAGGTCACCAGTCCCTGTGCAAGCTCCTCCCACTGCAGCAGCTGAGCCCACTCTAGATGAGGGAACCTGGAGGGACCTTTGCCCAAGTCCCATGGGGAAGACTGGTCACATTTTGGCTTCTGTGGATGGGTGTGTCCCCTCTACCACCCCCCATAATATCAAGTAAGCTAGGGAACAAAAGCCTTTGGCTAAGTGGTCAGTTAAAAGCCCCCATCATTAGTGTGCCCTGAAACATATCCTAAGCACTTCTTCCACTGGTTCTTGCCCTTCTATTTTATTATTCCACCAGTCATTCCATTTTCAATCCTAAAATGTATGCAGTCTTATTGTTTGCTTTTAACTTTCTGTTAACTGTATGTGGGCAACTGTTTAAGGTGGGACACTTAGTTGTGAGAGGTTCCCCCAGTGTGTTGACTGTGGGACACCAGAGTCACATTCTGTGACCTCAGCTTGATTGTGGGACACTGCTGGTTGCACCCTGGGTACGCCAGGTTTTTCGGCATTAGTGAGAGGACCCTCATTGGCTGAAATGCAGGCACTCTGGGTTTTCAGCATTGGTATTCTAGACTGCACCCCAGATGCTCTGGGGTTTCTGGCATTAAAATTCCCTTTAGGACTGTGGGTTATAGCCCCTCTCCCTAGGGGAATATTAGTCTTGCCCTTTTGTGTCCTAAAGTTAAAAGTATTATTTTCCTAATAGCCAGCTGCAAGCCCCTTCTTGGGAGCTGTCTTATAACTGCTTTGCTTGTAACTCTCCCTCTTGGTCAAAGGAATTGGGAGTTCACAGGCTCCTGACCTCAAATGGACAGACACCTACAGCAGCTGACAAGTGGCTACCTTTTTTCCCAGTGTCTCCGCTACCAGGTAGGTTCTCCAGCAAGTCAGGGCCTCTGAGGTCTCCCCTTTGGCAACCCTTTCCTAGGCAAATTATTTATGTTCATAGGCTTTAAAATGTTTTAAATGGCACGAGAATAGAATAGAATAGAATAGAATAGGAGTAGAATAGAATAGGATTGAGCTTATTGTATGGTATAAAATCTAAAAATGATAAAATGGTCCTCATCTATAAAATTCTAATGTCTGGTAGGCAGTTCAGGATTTCTTGCTAGGTTTACATAAAATGTGCTAAAGAAATGTATTTTTTATTGGGAAAACATTTTTTGTTTAATTTGGAAGTTACAGGGAAGTTCAAAATATGAGGAAACCATTAAGTAGAAAAGAGAGACATAAAGAATGTTATGGATAGAAATGTTTTCTCTCTGTTTTGCAAAGAAGGATATAAAAAAAGAGTAATTTTATATGAGGGAGAAATCTTGCATAGTAAATTCTTGTCCTAAAGTAAAATATCTGGTTATTCAAGAAAGAGGTAATATAGGACAATGTATTAGTCCATTCTCACACTGCTATAAAGAACTAACCGAGATTGGGTGATTTATGAAAAAAAAAAAAAAAGGTTTAACTGACTCACAGTTCTGCAGGCTGTACAGGAAACACAGTTAAGGAGGCCTCAGGAAACTTATAATCATGGTGGAAGTATGAAAGGGAAGCAAGTACCTTCTACACATGGTGGCACAGGAGGAAGAGAATGAAGGGGGAAGTGCAACACACTTTTAAACAATCATATCACGTGAGAACTCATTCATTACCAAGACCCTGGGCAGCTCCACCCCTGTGGTTCTACAGGGTAGAGCCCCCATAACTGCTTTCAGGAGCTGGTGTTGACTGCCTGCAACTTTTCCAGGTGCACAGTGCAAGCTGTTGGTGGATCTAACATTCTGGAGTCTGGAGGATGGTGGCCCTCTTCTCACAGCTCCACTAGGCAGAGCCCCATTTGGGATGCTGGGGGTTGGGGGTTCCCACCCCATGTTTCCCCTCTGCACTGCCCTAGTAGAAGTTCTCCATGAGGGCTCTGTTCCTGCAGCAGACTTTTGCCTGGACATCCAGACGTTTCCACACATCCTCTGAAATCTAAGCAGAAGTTTCTAAACCTCAATTCTTGCCCTTTTTGCACTCATAGAACCAATACCACATGGAAGCTGCAAAGGCTTGGGGCTTGCACCCTTTGAAGTAATGGCCTGATCTGTACCTTTGCCCCTTTCAACCACACCTGAAGCTGGAGCAGCTGGGATGCAGGGTGCCATGTCCTGAGGCTGCACAGAGCAGCAGGACACTGGGCCTGGCCCACGCAACCGTTTTTCCCTCTTAGACCTCCTGGCCTGTGATAGGAAGGGCTGCCATGAAGGTGTCTGGAATGCCCTAAAGGCATTTCCCCCATTTTCTGGGCTATTAACATTTGGCTCCTCTTTACTTATGCAAATTTCTGCAGGCTTGAATCCCTCCCCAGTAAATGGGTTTTTCTTTTCTACCACATAGTCAGGCTGCAAATTTTCCGAATTTCTATGCTCTGCTTCCCTTTTAAACATAAGTTCCAGTTTTAGGCCATTTCTTTGTTTATGCAAATGGACACAGGCTTTTAGAAGTAACCAGGCCACATCCTGAATACTTTACTGCTTAGAAATTTCTTCTGCCAGATACCTTAAATCATCTCTCTCAAGTTCAAAGTTCCACAGATCCTTAAAGCAGAGGCACAACACCACCAGTCTCTTTGCTAAATCACAGGAAGAGTCACCTCTGTTCAAATTCCCAATGAGTTCCCCATCTCCATCTGAAACCACCTCAGCCTGAATTTCACTGTCCATATCACTATCAGTATTCTGGTCAAAACCATTCAACAAGTCTCTAGGAAATTCCAAACTTTCTGTTATCTTCCTGTCTTCTTCTGAGCCCTCCAAACTGTCCAACCCTGCCCATTACCCAGTTCCAAAGTCACTTCCATATTTTCAAGTATCTTTTTAACAATGCCCTACTTCTCTGGTACCAATTTTCTGCATTAGTCTGTTCTCACACTGCTATAAAGAACTACTTGAGACTGGGTATTTTATGCAGAAAAGAGGTTTAATTTTTAATTGACTCACCATTTCTCGGGCTGAACAGGAAGCATGGTTGGGGAGGCCTCAGGAAACTTAAGGGCAAAGGGGAAGCAAGTACTTGCTTTACATTGCCATGCAGGAGGAAGAGAGTGAAGGGGGAAGCACTACACACTTTTAAACTACTTCTCATAAGAAGTCATTCACTATCACAAGAAGAGCAAGGGGAAATTCCACCCCCACGATTCAATCACCTCCCATCTGGCCCCTCCTCTAACATGTGGGGATTACAACTCAACATGAGATTTGGGTGGGGACACAGAGCTAAACCGTATCAGACAAGTCAGAAAATTCAAGCATGTTGTAGAGGGTCTGTGTTATGTCATGACAAGGTTCATAAAGGAGACTTTATAAAAGAAATTTTGTGTATGATTAAACTTGTCATAATTAGAAGGAAATTGTTTATAATACACTTGCTAAAGAACAGTCTAGCCGGGTGCAGTGACTCACCCCTGTAATCCCAGCACTTTGGGAGGCCAAGGCGGGTGGATCACTAGGTCAAGAGATCGAGACCACCCTGGCCATGGCGAACATGGTGAAACTCCGTTTCTACTAAAAATACAAAAATTAGCTGGGCATGGTGGCACATGCCTGTAGTCCCAGCTACGGGAGGCTGAGACAGGAGAATCGCTTGAACGTGGGAGGTGGAGGTTGCAGTGAGCAGAGATCGCACCACTGCACTCCAGCCTGGCAAAAGAGCAAGACTCCGTCTCAAAAATAAAGAAATAAATGAATAAAAGAATGGTCTACATGTTAAAACTCAATTTTCTTAAAATGTTAATTTGCTAAATTACCAGAAATTTTGCTTTTTAATCCTGTAATCTACTCTTTTGAAAGCTTTTTGGATTCATTTTAACTCTTTTAGCTTTTTTTGTCAGCTCCTGTGAGTTTTTCTGCTCCAACTATGACTGCCGTTGTGGCCTGATGCTAAAATGTTTAGTCTTAGAGGTCTGTGGGAGCAGTGTTTTCTTCCAGTATAGCTTAATTCTATGCTGTTGTTTTTTTTCTTGATGTGTAACCTATTTTGGCTTTTGGTTTTGACTCTTATATTGCCTAGAAGTGTTTGGGGGGCTCCTGCCCAAATCCATTCCCTTTGGCCAGGAAGGGAGCATCTGTTCAGTCTGTTGGGGGGCTATGGATTTTGATTTTTGTTCTGTATTCATCCTTTTTGTCAGAAGGTGCTGGATGCAATGTTAATGGCAAAGATTTTATTTTCGCCTGAGCCGATGCTAAGATATTATGCTGCCTGCTCCAGGTCCATTGTATCCCTTGGTGGGAACCCTGTGGCCAGGGGACTTGGAGTCAGGAAACTTGTAGCCAGGGGATGTTCTGGGCCAGACAAGAGTGGAGGTGAGTGGGTACTCATCGGTCCTTGAACCCTTTTGAGCAGTGGGGGAGCAAAATAGTGTAATACTTCTTTTCAATCACTTTAGCCAACCTCCCAGGAAACATCGCTCTTGTCCTTGTTGGGTGTAGAGGCCATGCTAAGGCCCAACTGCAGACATGATGTTGTCACTATTAATTTTGTTTGCTCTCCCAATTACCCTGAGCTGGTGTGGCTAGAAACATAATTCTACAGTAAATGTTTCAAAAATTATAGCATCAGGGCACCACCTTCATGGTTGCTAGATTTGTCATCAACATCCCCAGGATAAAGATTTCAATCTTCTGGCTAATCCAGAAAAATCTCACAAACATGTCCCCCAAACTGCCTAACTAACCACAGCAATCCTGAAATACCCAAACCCCTACTTGATAAGTGGAACAAACTCTCCCTACTGAACAAATTCCACCTGAACCTCCCACCATTACCTGGACCTGGGAAGTTGGCTATGTATACCTCCAGTGCACTCATGATTCTACCTTCTGCACCTTTTGTGTTAAGGACACTAAAGCAGAAGTTTCCCTGCAATGCTCTGAATCCAACTCTAGCTGCCAACATACCAATGCCACAGTGAGGTAAATGGGATTCCACTTGAAAACAAGGAGACTATATATGGTGGCTTTTCCTGGATTAGAATATACAGGGGAAAACAACTAACTACCTAGTCTGGGAAGGTGGCAGTGCCACCCTCTTTCAGAAAATAATTGTTCAACCACCCCTATTAGAATGGGGGAAAGTATCTCTATAGACTCAAGTTGGCAACAAAGAATAAAGATCACACCCCATAGGGTCTCCGTTTGTGCCCCAATTCAGCTCATTTTTCTTTGTGGCCATGAATGGGAAGAAGTCACACCCCATAACCACCCCTGACTTCCCAGGTAGTCATCTGCTCTTTGTCTTTTAATTCTGAAGAGTTAAAAGTCAACATCTGCTCTTCTAGGAGTAGCTTTCCCTTATGTATCAAAACTTAGAACTGAGGTGAATGTATGTTGACCACTCTTGCCCCTTCAGGGGTCACTGTCATGAGACCCAAATAACACCAGAAGTAAATAAGCAATAGGATTAATTCTGGCAGGAATCAGGGCAGCAGTACCCTTGGATGGCTTTGCTTACCACAAGTGAACCCTAAACAACTTGACTCAAACCCTAGAATCCTTAGCCACCAACACAGGTCATGCGCTAAAGAGAATTCAAGAGTCCCTAGACTCTTTGGCAAATGTATTTCTCAATAACAGACTAGCACTGGACTATTTACTAGCTGAACAAGGTAGAGCATGTGTAGTTATTAATAAAACCTGCTGCACATATATGAACGACTCCAGACAGGTAAGATTAACATTCAAGAGATCTATAAGTAAACTACCTGGTTACAGATACAACCAGGGCACTTACTGCAACTATATCTGGTCAACTATCAAAAGTGCCTTCAGAAGTTTCAACTGGCTTTTAGCTACCTCTTCTAGGACCTTTGAAGGCTGTCTTGTTACTAATTTTTGGTCCTTGCCTGTTTAACCTCTTTTGTTTCATTGTTTTGTCTTAAACAGTTCCAGGTAAAGAAAATGTTAGCACAAGGCTTCCAACTCATCCTGTCTCTGGGCCCCTATCAGTTATCCAGAGATTTTCACTTCTCTGGTGCTAGATAGGGCCTACACCGTAAACTCAGCAGGAAGCAGTTACAGAAGACGGATCTCTATCCTTGTGTAGCCTTCTTAAGATTACGGAGGAGTATCTAATCTCTGAGGGAGGAATGAGGTAGGGAGGTGGGATTCAATTTTGGAGGCAGGTCTTGGACATCAGATCAAATTGAGTACTAGCTAAAACAGGACCCAGACGGAAGCAAATTTCCATAAGCCAAGCCCACCACCAGTGTGCGATGTCTGTTTACCACTGCCACAGCAACACCTGGAAGTTACCACATCTTTCCATGGCAACACCCAAAAGTTACCACCCCTTCCCATAACAATGGCCTGAAAACCCAGAAGTTACCATCTTTTTCCTAGAAATTTCTGCATAACTACCCTTTAATTTGCATGTATTTAAAAGTACATATAAGCATGACTGCACAACTGCTTCTGAACTGCTATTCTGGGCACAATGCTTATGGGGTAGCGCTACTCCGCACAGAGCAGTACCTCGGCTGCTGCTGCTGCCGCTGCTGTACACTGCCACTTCAATTAAAGTCGCTGTTTAATACCACTGTCTTGCCCTTTAATTCTTGCCTGGGCTAAGCCAAGAATCATCCCGGGCTAAGCACTAATTTTGGGGCTTGCCTGTCCTGCATCAGATACATTGGGAAAATAAACAAGAAACATGCACTTATAAAAATTTACCTAGCTGAGATACTAACAAAGTAAAGCTCAAATACAAAACCTGCAACAAAAGGAACATACATTTACCCTTTGAAGCCCAGCCAAATAAATCACTATATTCTCCTGGCAACAAATAAGAGAACAAATACAATAAAAATCACTTTGTAATGCATTGTCTATAAACAACACAACAAAACCAGTTTGTAAAGCATTCTCCATATAAGCATATAAGCACGGCAATCAATGTCTCACAGACCCTTGAAATAAAAGGCTAGCACAAGGCATCAGAAAGCAAATTCTCTCCCACTCACATAAACTTAACTGGGCAGAGTTATTCTGAAGTGGATACTAAATAAAACTATTGGCTATTAGTCGTAATGTGCTCATTATCTGTCATGATTTTTCTGGGATACGAATTCATTTAGAAAGTAATTAATACAGTTAATTAAAATTCTACTCTTTTGCCTATTAGCATAGACTCACAAACAGTTTAAGTCTCTTAGGTAATAAAGAAGTTTCAGTCTGCTAAGTTAAGGAGAGCAAGCAAATCTAGGACAAAGCTAGCTGCCATGCTTGAATTTTACATTTGACATTTTTATAAATACCTTCAAAGGAGATGTGTTTTAATGTTTGTCTAATTTTATTCATGGATGTGATATCTGACAACTAAACTTTAACATATACGTAATTTGGTATCATTGAGAAAAGTAGTTCCTTCAAGATGTATGAAATGCTGAGCTCCCATAAGGAGCATCATCAAAACAGTTGGTCCCGTGATAGTGAAAGTCTCCAGAATGAAGTTTAGTTAGTCGTAAGTGAAGATTCACTGAAAATACGTGAAAAAGAAAGCAGAGAACAAAAGATCCCAAATTAAAGAGGAATAAATATGGATGTGGTAGTCAGCACACTGAACTACCCTTGGACCCTATTTATTTTTGTTTTTGTTAAGTTTATGGAATATACTTCACCTCTTCAACTTAGTCATTGCTTACCTGAGGGAAGTTTAAATTGCTGTGTTGATACTACTTCAAGAAATTCTACAGTACATGAAGTCAAGGTACAACTCAGAAGGAGAAAAGAAAGTAAAACTGTTTCACTGTGATAAGCTCTGTCTTAATTATAAGAATCACACTCTAAAATATAAGGTGGTCTGGTTGTATTTTGCATACAAATAATGAAAGGTAAAATGTTCCATTAAAATAGTTCTGATTGAAGAGCCTAAATTTAACCTCGTACATTCTGAAGATAATTAAATGTAATTAGGTATACCTTCTTCTAGATAGCTTTCTAAGAAGCTGATTAAATAAGGACTTTATGTATCTGGTATCAAACAGCTGTGCGTGGCACAAAATCATTTAATAATATATAACCAAGGAGAGTTCATGCTTGAAACAACTTTATGTAATAAACACTATATTGGAGACAGAATCACTTGCTCTCAGAGAGCACAGTTCCTGTTAGTTCCACATGTTGTTGTCTACTTCATCTCCCTGATTTTACAAAAAATATAGTTAGCGAATTATTATGAGCTTAGCTAATAACAAAAATGCATTACATAAAGAAGTAAGAGATAGTGCAAGTTATATACTTACCTCATTTTTTACATTATCTGAAGCATTCAATGCAGATTTTTGATCACCACCATCCTGTTCACTTGCTGAAACTTTTGATTCAAATTCTGATTTTGTTATCTTTCCTTTACCATGTGAAGATGATACATTTTCTATATGCTGGCCAACAAGGCTATTTAAAACCAAAAGATATATTAAATAAACAGATTTTACTGGATAACAAATTCTATACAATCTAAATTCTTATAACTCATGTACAAAGTAAACCAAGGAAGAAACACAGAGATCAGCTTTCTCTCAAAGTGGAATTTAACATACACCAAAGACTATTCAAACAGGACACTGCTATTATTACAGAATCATAAGAAGGACAAACAACTGCTCCTACCCACCTGTCAGGTGGACTGACAAAGGAAGGTTGTTCAATTGGAGCACTAGCATCAAGGGCCTCACCAACATCACAATCAGTTTCAGACTGCTCGGTTTCACTTGGTTTGGCTATAGGAATAGTACCAGATTTTTCTATTTCACTAAAACAAGAAACAAGAAACAGAATCTGGTAATTAAATTAATTTGAGGTAATATACATTAAACACACTATTAGTGATTTCCAAAACATAATGTAAACCAAAGAAAGAAAATTTTAAATCATGTCAAGTCAATTGCTGACTTGATCTGTTATTGTCCTCAGCTTCTAAATAACTACCTACCAAATATTAAAATATTAGAGGTTAATATTTGGTCGTATCGAAAATAAGATTTTTAAAAATTACTTATTCTCACTGTATCTTCTCAAAAGTTTAATTTCCATGTTACTATATTAATTCTACCAGCATTAAAGTTGTTACTTATGGTATCCTTCAAAAGTCATTATCTCAAGACATTTCACTAAAATTTTAAGGTGTTCTTAGAATTTCATTTTTAAAATATAAACCTTCCTATTTTTCCCTGCCTCACCTCCATTTCATTAATCAGTCATGTTTAATATAATGGGAGTATAGAATTCACTGTTCAGATATGTGGTATCTAGCCTTAAGTTCCTTTGGAATCATTTAAATTTAAAAGTTAAAATACTATCATTATTTCTCAACATGTCTTCTGTTCCCTGGCCCGTACTGAGACATGCTCCTAGCTGGTAACCATAACACCTTGTGCAACTCCTTCAACCCAGGCCCTTACATTCTTGAGAAGCAAGGGTGATATTAACGGACACATTTATCCTATGTACCAGTTATTCTTCTTGCACTTTATTTATATTAACTCATTTGATAAAGGAAATGCTTATATAGTATTAAGAGAAGGATGTTTCGTTTTGTTCTTTGGACTGTTGCAGGAAGGAGCTAGGAGAAGTACCTAACAAATTTTCTAAATTAAGGATCACTTAAACCCAAACACTCTGAATATTTATTATCAAGTTTGAAAAAGGTAGCAATTCACACGAAGACATAAAAATGAATGAAATGGCAGTGATACTTAATGGAAATGAACAACCTGACATTTGAGTTGATAATTATAGGGAAGATAATTCAAACAAGCACTGTTTCCTAAGTAGAACCTTACTTTGCTTAGACTATACAGAGATTTCACACTTGGGATCTATCAACTTCATTGAGTTAGTTAGCTAAATAAACTTGTTATAAAATCATTACATTCAAAACACACAAAGGCATGCACACACATGCACACAAAACACAGTAACTGTAATTTAATTTAGGTCTGCTATATAGCCTAAACTTCAAACTTGAGTAGCAAGCTGCTTTATCTTTTAAAGAAATCTTTCTATCACTAACTAACGAGATTCTTTTTTGTGTTTGTTTTTTGTAATGACTTACTCAAGCTTTGAGATTGGAGTGATTTCTGAGGTAGATGAGCTGGAAATATTTTCAACAGTTTCAGTGTCCACAACTGCATTGGAAGACTCTTCATGCAAATCAACTGTAGGGAGTGTCTCCACCACCGGTGGACTTAACTTTTTTAACTCTGTATTCTGTTTAAAAAAAACAAGTCAACTAAATTAAATGTTGAGATTAACATATCATCTCTTTAGCAGAATAGGCATTTATGGAAAGCATTTCTGAAAAATGACAAAATAAAAAATGTTCACTAAAAAAGTACTTTTATAAAAATCCTTTCTTCCAATATTACCACCCTAAGGAATATATTTCATATGAAAATACAGGCCCTACACATTTTTTCATGGCATTTCATAAACTAGGAAAGAACTTTCTCCCTACCTATTTCCTACTTTGCATCAGGAGCTACAAAGATTTCTGTCTTCTCTAATTGATGAACGCTAGTAGCAACAAAGAAACCCTACGGACAAGTACAAAACAGTACAATACATACTTCTTGACCCTGAGCAGTTTAGGAAATAATGTGTATCAATAAGCAACAATATATGTTCAAGTAACACTAGGAAGCAATAAATGATTCTTGCTGCTCCTTCAGTCTCCAATGTCCTGGGCCTTTCAGTCCTCCAAAACACAATGTGAAATCTACCTAACACCTGTTCATATTTGAAAACCTCTATCAGCACCTCCTCTTCCAAGACCAACCCTAAACAGAATTAACTACTCCCTTTCCTCTATGCTTCCACTGTTCTCTGTACACTTTTATCACTGTATCTGTAACAACTCCATTGCCATTATTCATGTCTCCCTCTCTTCTTCAAGTATACCATAAATGTCCTGAGTAAGAACTATGTTCTCTTGATCTTCATATTCCCAGTGTCTAGCACAGTACCTAGCACACGGTAGGTGTTTAAATGCTTCAATAAATGAACATCAAGTGAGAGGTACAAATATCATGCTCAGCTCAAGGAAAAAGAAACTAAGGACTATTATGAATTAGAAGAGCTAGGCCTTAAAGAAAAGAAGGGCCAGTACAAGAGCAGAAAAGAACCTCAAGGCATGTAGTCCAGAAAATATAAAGTATGATCATTTGGAGAATTATTTATACTGAGAAATTCACAAAAAAATATAAATAGTCGTCTACATTTTTATGATGGAGGCCTTGAGAAAAGGACTACTGCCTTATTAGCAAATACTATATTACCATATGAACGTGTATTCATACTTTAAAAATTAGTGAGATACTTTACATGCTTTTTTTTTTTTTTTGAGACAGAGTCTCACTCTGTCACCCAGGCTGGAGTGCAGTGGCGTGATCTCGGCTCACTGCAACTTCCGTCTCTTGAGTTCAAGCGACTCTCCTGCCTGAGCCTCCTGAGTAGCTGAGACTACAGACATGCGCCACCATACCCGGCTAATTTTTGTATTTTTGGTAGAGACAGGGTTTCACCATGCTGGCCAGGCTGGTCTCGAACTCCTGACCTCAGGTGATCCACTGTGCCCGGCCTACATGCTATTTTTTAATTAAGTCTTCAAAATCCGATGTGTATTTTATGCTAACAGTAAATTTCAATTTGGACTAGCCACATTTCAAGTGCTTAATGGCCACATGTGGCTAGTGGCTACTGTAATGAACAATATAGGTATAGAAGACACGGTAAGCACTTGGAAGTATCTGAACACAACTACATCATAATAAAATTTTTATGAATAACGGTAGGAGTGTTCAGGATAGTCATACAATTGTAAGGGCTACAAGTATCACTTTTCTCTTACTCCTATGCATAAACCCTTGACAAATGTCTTGCAGAATCCAATAAAATGAAACTAATTCTATCGCTTTAGATAACTCAGTAAGTTATAAAATAGCCCTGGCTCTTGCAAAAAGTGCAAGGTTAAAAAATAAAAAACGAAAAAAAAGAATAGCCAAGGCTGTATTTTTTTAAAAAGAAAGAATTCTCCCTCATTCTGAGTTGAAATGTGTGTTCTTTTTTTAATATTCGAGATTTTAGTTTTTCCTTAGTCCTTCTGCCTCCAGATCAAACATCCCCAGTTCCTTCAGCCACTACTGATATTAAATGGCTTCCAGATACCTCAGCATTAGCATTCTGATCAGTTTATGGTATATATATTCTAGACAATCAAATATCCCCAGTTCCTTCAGCCATTACTGATGTTAAACGGCTTCCAGATACCTCAGCATTCTGATCAGTTTATGGTGTATATATACTAGTTTTTAGTATTTTTCATAAAGTCTGGTGCACAAAATAAACAATATTCAGAATGTAATATAAGAGAGGGAAAAAACATATTTTAACCTATTATCTATTCATAATAAGTAGATATCTTGGTATCAAAATACTCCGAGTTCTACATAAAAATACTTCCTTTCGTTCCAAGTGATTCAGGTTAGAAAAAAATTTCCTAACAACTGAAAATCTGAAGAGACAAGATACATCATAATGAACCAAAATAGAACCGAGGAAGAAACGAGGATTTACACTCAAACCTGTACTACCAAGAGACTAGTCACATTTATTATTATTATTATCTGTAATTATACATGTTCTCAAAAGTAGTACTATTAGCAGGTAAGTAATCTTAAGTCCAGTTACAGAGTACCTCAAAGTGAAAAAACTAACAATACACACACAATACGGTGACCGAACAGAGGTTTTCAACCTTGTGAAGTAGTTTGAAATGACATATTATTAAAAATCAAAGCAACATAGCTTACTTCTACACCCACAATAGCGTCATCTTTTAATTTATGTTCTTCTGGAGAAACAGGTAAATTTGAACCTGATTTTCCCAATGATTCAGCATTGATAGGTCCCTCTCTTTCATCCTATATAACAAACAACAACAAAAAAGATCACCTGATAAAACTGTTTTACAAAAGTTATAAAGCAATATGAAGACCATTTCTTTCCATACTTTAAAACCAAAAAATTGACTTGTGTATTTGACTCTAATTAATTTCATTTGTTTATAGGATTATTGTCTATTTCCTCGAATCCCCTCATTGCTACAACATTTAAAATGTGCAATACACCAGTTCAACAACTTCATTTGATTTCTTAATAAGCATTTTAGTCTTACCATCCAGCACTGTTTTAAGCACCTAGTAAAACTCCAATAAATATCTGACAAATGAAGGTACATAAAGCTCTTTCTTTTATCTCTTTTTTGACATACATTTGAGTTAGAATTTCTAATACCTTTATGCCTTCTAGAGTGTAACTTTCATAAAAGTTCATATTCAATCTTTGTTTACCTGAGTCTATATAGCTCATACTAGGTATCTAAATGTTTGCTGGAAAAATATGCTTTCCCCCTTAATGCTCTGCTTAAATTCATTTTTATGACATTTGTTTGCAAAATGCTTCATCAAAAAGGGGATTAAATCAAAATCTTACATACTGTGTGGGTGAAAATATAAAATTATAGTTTTTTTGGAGATATGTGGCAAGTCTTCAAATTTTAAATGCTCCATCCCAGAAATATATCCAACATAACTTAAATTTAAATAATCCACTCTAAATACACAAAAGAAAACCCTCAAGTATGTAATTGTAAATATGTGTTGAAACACACACACACACACACACACACGTGTGCACACATGGCAGGGAACAAAATGCAAAAGTTTGTCAATAAAGAAACAATTGATAAATAACATGTCTGTATAACAAGATTAAAATGCAGCCATTCAGAATATATCAACATGAAAAGATGATATATGAGCTATCACTGGGGGAAAGGGGGATGTCAATTTTTTATATATATATATATATGATATTTTCATAGAAATAAAAATATTAATTTGTGGGCATATATAAAGGTGTTATCTATACCCACAGAACAAGGTCCGAACATTTTCACAAAAGATAGTAAACTGTTGTTCCTTTGGGGAAAGGAATGAGACATAAATAATAAATATTTTATATCAATATAAATTATTTCAGTAATTTTAAATAAATACACTGAGGTTAAAGGCAAAAGCCAAATCTAGTCAATACTCACCATTTATCATTTAAAGTGGTAAAATAACATGTTTTAAGATCATGAGGTTTTTTGGAGTCTTTATATTTACTGCACCTAATTACATAAAACAAACTACAAAGCCACTAACTGTAGATTCTCCATGGAATACTCATTTCTAATAGTTTTTAATTTGCAAAATTGGGATTTCTTTAAAAACTCTAATTATTATAGATCATTAAAAACAAATCACTCGTTTTCAGCTCTCTGAACATGCACTACCCTATACTATAGGACTAAGGATGTTACAAAATTCCAAATACAAGCAACAAGAATAAACATATAAATATCTCTGAGCCATCAGAATGTAAGAATTACCTGAGTAATAGCAAAGAAAAATACAAATCTCCACCAAAAATTATGGCACAGCATTTTTGAAATTGTTTTATTTTGAATGTTTTCAGACACTCTCAGAAAGCTGACACACAAATTATAATGTTAACTTTATTTAAGGCACCTTTTTCGGGAATTGTACATCTTCATTTTCTAGCGCACAGTTGTCATCTTGAGAGTAATACGATGACGCTGAAGCTGAAGAACTCTCTTTACAACATACACGCCAGCTGGGAAGCCTGTAAAACACCCACCACCACCAGCGACAAACAGAAAAAGAGAAAGAAAAAGAAAGAAGAAAAGTTGATAAGTCAACGTATTTCTGTATGGGCTAGAATTTGAGGCAATAAACAGACAGATGGTTCCTATCCTAATACCTTTTAACAATTTAATGATGAAAATCAATATGCATAAGAAAAACATAAACATTATTATCAGCATTCCAAGTAAGACATTACGAATTCCATGAAGGCACAACAGGAAAGTCTTCACCAGAAGCAGTATCTGATCATTATGACACAAGGAACAGAGAAAGCTGTCAAATAGCTAACCTCCTCGGAAAGCAACAGTTCTTATAAATTCTAACAAATATTTAAGAACAGATAATCCTAAAGTTACCTCAACTGTTTAAAAGCCTAGAAGCTTCCAAATTATTTTTGCATACAGAACCTAACGGTGCTATCAAAAACTAACAGAAATAGCACACACATAAATGAATACTAGAGGTGAATAGTACTTATGAAATAACATGCAAAACTTACCAAGAAAACAATAAAAAAGAAAGTCTCTAGGAACATACCAAAGGAGAAATATACCACAATTATTATCAAGTAGAGTTCAGCTCTGACATTCAAAACTGGTCCAATATAATAAAATCAACTTGATTTGCTATGCAAAAATATCAAGGAAAAACATCTTATGATTATATTCACAGCTACTGAAAAACATCTGATAAACTTATATACCCATCAATGTTTCAAGAATCAATAATGAAACAGGAATAATTACATATTTAACATGGAAAATACATATGTAATACATAAAACTAAAAGTCAGTACTATACATAGTGAGGAAACCTAAAAAGACACCTATATAGATCTGAAATAAGACAAGAATGTCCATTTTCATTAGCATTACAAAACACGAAGATAAAAGAGACATAAAAATGGAAAAGACAGTAAAATTATCTGTAGTTCCAAATAATGAGGGTATCTGCATTAATTGCAGACGAGTTTATATAAATGGAAAATTCAAAAGAATCACCTGTTAAAAGAACAGGTATAAAAATTATATTCCCAGATATAAAAATTATATTCCCAAGTATAAAATTAAGAAGCAAATCAACACTCTCAAACCATAACAAGTACTCATTTACAATAGAAACAATAAAGTGCCCAGATAGAAACTTGGCAAGAAATCTTCTAGTAAGTAGAAATGTTTGAAACTGCCAATATTTGACAATCTTTTTACTTGAAAAAAGTGTCAATTTCACAATTCAAAATAATAGGAGCAGTCTGAAAACCACATACTGAGGTGGTAAAAAGGGAGACTTTTTGTATAAAAAGCCAGAAAGAGTCAAGAAATAGTCAAGAATATTCTGATATGAGGGGACTAGATCTATATGAAACTACAGTAATTACAGCAATATGATACTGAGATAACAGAGGCAAAGGAAACCCCCAGGACGACTAGAAAGAGAAATCCCAGGAAGATAGCTGTAAACAAGGAATAGAAGGCAACCAGCCTAGGTTAGTTTATCAGAGCACCCAAATACCACCAGAAGAAACGGAATGCCTAGGTTTAAAGACTTTGGAGATTTCTTAAACCGACTGCTTTCATTTTAGAAATTGTATTTCTATTTTTTCCTTGAAGGAAGGTTTTCAACTTGAATGTGTGGTGAAAAGTTTTTCTTGTGGCAACCTACAGTCTTTAATACTTCTAGGCATCCTGCCATTTTAAGGATGTATGTTACAACTATGTGTTTCAAAAAATAATGGTTAAGTGTTAGGGTAAAAGAGAAGTCAATTCATCCTTACTAAAAAGAATAGGAGAGGGACTCAGGAAAATTTTTCTAAAGGATATAGCAACTGAAGAGCCAAGGAAGATTTCATTAAGAAAGTGGAAAACATTCTTTATTGGGCCAAGGGAGATTTCATTACGGAAGAAAGCATTCTTTAATGTGAAAGTGATTGAAAAAAACCATCTTTTTAAAATGGATATCCAATGGCTTGCAATGACAGCTTTTTATATTTGCCTAGCACAGAATTACTGAACTAGCTATCTTTTTGTTTTTATCATACTATCAAATAAATCTAGCAAAATAATGCAATAATGAATTCTAGAAAGACATTAATGTGCGATAAAGAATATGCTAATATGCAAATGAGCCAAGCTTAATAATCGCAGAGAAGGAGTCTGCAATTATTAAGCTTGACTAATAAAACTAAACTGGAGTCTATCACTTTCAAATGAATTGTTTTCCTCCGAGTTTTAATGAAGAAACTTTACAAGCATGTAAGATTACCCAGTAAGTACCAATTATTATGTTAGATACAGGGCCCTGTTAGGAAACATTAGGGGTAATTTTCAACTCATTTAAAAATTTGAGTAAGTACATATAGTTTTAAGAAAATATGAAAACAACAAAGTAGTCATTTTAATTAACACAGAAACCAAACAAGATGGAAAACATTATGTCATTAAGACAGCTATTTATTATATATGAGTAAAAAGAGGAAAGAATTACAAATATATATGCACCTAACAATGTAGAAAATACACTACAACCATGGGCAAAGCTACAGGTGGAAAGAGAATAATCAAGAATTATGGTGGCCTATTTTAAATTACCTCACAAAATAACAGATTAAGTGAACAAAATGATATTTATATTCCATGTAAGAAGCTCAATCAAAGATACAGAATTTTATACCAAATACAAATTAAAACATTCTTCTTGAGGACACAGGGAATATTTCCCAAATACCAATCATAAACTGAAGCCTCAAAAGAAGCCTCAAATTCCAAAAACTCAAGCTCTAAAAGATTATATTCCCCAACCAGGCTGCAACAAAATTTGAAATAACAAAAAGACAGCTAACAATATCCCAAGCCTGGAAGTAAGAAATATGTAGCAAAATAATCCTTAGGTTAAAGAGGAAACAACATTATGAAATAATCAGCAGAAGACTACCAATCAAAACTGATGGGATGTAGATGAGACAATAGCAGGAAAATTATGCTTCTGGATATATGAAGACAAATGCTGAAAACAGAAGAGCTAATCATTCAACTCAAAAAGATAGAGGACAGTACAAATGCAAAGAAACAAGGAAGGATACATGGACAGGCACTGCTAAAATAGAGAACAAAAACAGCAAAGAAAATTAAGAAAATCAAAAGTCGGTTCTTTGAAGAAAGTATTAGACAAACTTCTGGCAAAATCAATAAATGGAAGATAGTAATGGAAATTAACAAAATATGGAATAAAAAGATAACCACAGAGAAAACATTTTTAAAATTATAAAATATTATAAATTATATATAACAATATATTTGGCAACAGGAGAAATGGATACGTTTCTAGAAAAACAGCAAAACTGCCATAAGGAATGGAAAAAACTGATAACAGACTGATAACAAATAAACCTGAATGGATCTATGAACATCTCACACATAGGAGAAAATTCAAACCCGGTTTTTAAATTTTTTATTTGGAAATAGTTTCAAATTTCGGAAGAGTAGGCAGCATAGTACCAAAAAAAAAATCTACAAATGCCTTAGCTGTATCAACCCATTGTTAACATTTTACTTAATTTGTTCCATTATTTGTCATTTGCCCATGCTCACTCACTCATCCTCCCTCTCTCCCTCTGTTTCCTCTCTCCCAGTAATTTACCTCTAAAATACTGTGATATCTATTTCCACAGAATAGGGATATTCTCTTGAATAACTACAATACAGCTATCAACTTCAATAAGTGTTACATTGACACAAAAATTTACTATCTATATTGCAATTTTGTCAATTAATCAAATGTCTTTTTTAGAATTCCTTTCTCTAATACGGAATTAAATCTATGACCATGTCCTGCATTTGTCATGTCTATTCAGTATCATTTAACTTGGAACAGTTCTGGAGCTTTATTTTATGCAGCACTAACATTTTTGAAGGCTATAGTCCCTTTTCTTTTTAGATAGTATAGTCCTTATGTGAGATTTGTCTAATGTATCATGATGACCAGATTCAGATTAGGTATTCTCAGTCAGAAGGCTTTGTTGTGTCTTTCTCAGGATATTATAGTGATGTTGTGACTTTCTCAGGATATTGTATCGAGAAGCATATAATATCCACGTTCCAGCAGTTGCAATTCTACTTTTAGGTACTTCTCAACAGCAATGAAAACTATGTCCACAAAAAGCCTTGTACAAGCATGTCCCTAGTAGTTTCTACTCAGGACTAGATAGCCAAAATCTGGAAGCAGCCCAGATAACTACTAACAGAAGAACAAACAAACTGTAGTACATTCACACAGTGTACTACTACTCAGCAATAAAAAGGAACTAATTAATGACAAAGGAAACAAAATGGGTAAATCTCAGACATTACATTGAGTAAAAAGAAGTCAAACACATGAGTAAATACTGTATAATTCCATTTAGATGAAGGTCCAGAATTGGCAAAACTAATCCATGGTGACAGAAATCAGATTACTACTTGCCTCTGGGGGATTCACCAGAAAGGGACATGAGAGAACTTTCTGGGGTGATGAGAATATTCTATATCTTGAGCGGGTGTGAGTTACATACGTGTATGCATGTGTCAAAACTGATCTAACTATACAGTTAAGGTCTGTGCATTTTGCTGTACATTATTTATTTATTCTGAGACAGGGTCTCACTCTGTCACCCAGGCTGGGGTGCAGTGGTGTCATCTCAGCTCACTGCGGCCTTCCCCTTCCCGGGCTCAAGTGATCCTTCCACCTCAGCCTCCAGAATAGCTGGGACTACAGGCAAGCACCAACATGTCTGGCTAATTTTTGTATTTTTGGAAGAGATGGGGTTTTGCCACGTTGCCCAGGCTAGTCTTGAACTCCCGGGGTCAAGTGATCCACCTGCTTCGGCCTCCCAAAGTGCAAAGTGCCACTGTGCCTGGCCTATACAGGTTTTATTACCTGTTCAAGATCCTGCAACTAATAAGTGGGGATCTGGGGTTAAAACTTGGATCTTTTTGACTCTGAAGCACGGGCCTCTTAGCTACTACACTACATGGCCTTCATCTTTATCACTTGTTGCCATTACGAAAATCATGAAGTAGTTAATCAGAACTTCTCCTTTGTGATAGTTGTTTTATTTTTGTATTATGCTGTAACTAGCCTTGACTAGTATTACCGATTCTTGAGTGAATGTAACAGTGTTATCTTCTTACCTTTCTTTTTATTTATCTGTTGGATAGAAAATATGAAACATGAAATGTAGCAACATGGAAAAATCCAACACTTTGGAGAGAGATCTAAATTTGCAAGGTGAGTGATGGGCAACTTATGAGCTTCAGTTTCCTTCTTTGTAAAAACTAGATTAATACTTTAATCCAAGAGTATGGACAAATTTAAGAGGAGCCCAGGAGTCAGAGACCAGCCTGGGCAACAAGGCAAAACCCCCTCTCTACAAAACATACAAAAATTAGCCAGGCATGGTGGCGCACACCTCTGGTCCCAGCTACTCAGGAGCCTGAGGTGGAAGGAGAATCACCGGTGCCCAGGGAGGTCAAGGCTGCAGTGAGTGGTGATCATGCTGCTGTACTCCAGCCTGGGGGACAGAGTGAGGAAAAAAAAAAAAAAGCAAGTAAGCAAGCCTGTATGCCTCAACTCAGTATCAAAATTGTAAAATGGACTTATTAGGAGGAACTGAAATAAATGTATATGCTATGCTTAGCCTGGCACAGAATATGCACTGAAATGTCAGTTATTATCAGCCACTACCTTTTCTATCTACTTTCACTTACCAAATTTCACAGTAGTTTACACTTGTAATCTCAACTTCTTCACCTTCTACTTAGTCCTCAGCCTGCTGAAATCTAGTTTCTGCCCTCACTGTACCACTCAGACTAGTATGGTGTGGCAGAAGTTAGATTTTTTTGATTCCCCGGCTGCATGTGGTACCTCTGACTGCTGTTTTAACTTAAACCACCTCCTTTTTGACTTGTCAAATTACACACTTCTGCTTCTCATCTCACGCTGACTCCTGCTTCCGAGTCTCCTTTGATATGCTGCTTCTGTTCACTATTTAAATTCTGATGCTCCAAGGGTCTGGTTCTGAATCTTCCCTTTATATTCTACATAGGAGACTTACCTACTCTCATGGTTTTTAGTTGACGGCTACTGAAACTTTTATCTTCAGCCCTTATCTTTTCCTAACTGGCCCATTCCTTAAAACCCTTCTGTGATACCCTACATTAATGCTGACGATACATAAAGCTCATTTAAAAGTTGCACCTCTCTTCCTTCATATTCCAAGATACCTCAAAAACATCTAAATCCAAAATTGAATACATTAGCTTCCTTTTCCAAATCTCTTCCTCTCATATCCTTGATCCCACCATCTGGTACTGCTGTCTACCCAGTCCTCAAACTAGAAACCTGAAAAACATCTGTGACTATTCCTTTGCCTTCACCCTCCCTTGACCATCTCGTTTATTCTACTCTAAATTTCTTTAAATCATTTCTCAATCCCCATTCTGACTGCCTTAACTCAAGCCCTTATCTCTTACCTAGAGCAAACTCCTAACAGATCTCCCTAATTCCTAACTTGCTACATCTGCGAATCAACCATTAACACTGCCAAAAATCTAACAGTAAATTATCACACTACCATTCCCCTGCTTAAGACCTTTTATAGACTCCATTAACTACGTGACAAAACCCAAGCTTCTCTCCACATGCTATTTAAAAATCTCTAACAATTCTACTAATGTCTTCAGCTTCATACTTCCTGCCACTCTCCCTGCCTTTCACTTTATGCTTCAGTGATACAGAGCTACCTGTAATAGTTCCTTGAACACAAACTGCGCTGTCTCATGTCTCTGGCTCATGCTGTTTCCTCTTTCAAGAATGTTCTGTACTTACTCCCACTCCCACTATCTAAAACCTAACAAAATACCTATAATTCTCTCTTGGGGCAAGAAACTAGTAAGGGCCTAAAACATTTTCCTGATTTCCACAATCTGGGGTTAGTGGGCGGCCCCTCTCTAAATTCTCACAGCCTGTTGGCTATCTCTACCTGAGCACATACACACTGAAATGAAATTAACTGTTTATTTTTGTTTCTCAAATAAGACTAAGCAACTCCAAGGCAGAGAATACACTGCCCTCTTGCCAGCATGATGATCTGCTGAGCTCCTACTTTGACTATGAATTGGAAAAGCTTTTTCAGAGCTTTAAAAAGAAGAATGAGAAAAGACTTTGTGGTAAAAGAAATAACTAAACTAGGCAATAAAGAATTGCTTCTTAAACATAAATTCAAAACTAATCCCTTGTACAGAAATATAGTGCCAGCCACCCAATTAGGGCAGTATGGTTAAAGTTAACAGTGAACATTGTAGTTTTTGAGTATTACTTCCTGGATATCTGGAAAAAATTACAAAAATCCTTAAGTATTGAGAAACTTGTGGGAAATGGGTGAATAATATGGAAGCCACTTTGGTCAAACACTGGTAATAAAACAAGACCAAAAGATCACCAGGCCTCTAGTGCCTTCGCTTAAGCAACCTAGTTTCTCTCCATCATAATGTTTTATTAAAAGACAGATATTCTTCTAAACCACATTATCAATCTGGAGTTCTTTTAAGGTTGCTTATCTTCTGCTTGGTCTATCTGCTAATAGGTAAGAGCACACTGGACCTCTTTCTCCTTGCAGTTTTTATTCTATTTGGCTACTTCAACAGTCTTTAGTCAAACCACATGCAACTGTACAGCTTAGCTGAAGAAAGTTCTATGTTCTAGTGCCTGTTTCTAATTAAACCTTTGCATTTCAGTAGTTCTGACTTTTAATCTTCACTCTGATGTAGGATTGGGTCTTAAATTCTCTTAGCTTAATATTCCACATATCAAATTCTATTAGAAACTTGTTTCACTAAATTGGCCCATAATTTCATTGATGAAACATAGAGAAGCACTTAGTAAACAATGTGATATGTTCTGTTTTTATATCTTAACCTACCATTAGAAATTCAGTCAATACAATTTGTCCTCTAAGATGCTGGAAATAATCATACCCTATACTTGATAATAACATATTTTCAGAAATTGGGTACGGTGTATTTAGCCTCTAAAACACAAGTGACAGTACTTTTGTTACCTTAATTTTCAATGAGAAACTACAGAGTCCTCAAATCAATTACTACCAGGCCAACAGATCAGCCATGCTAAAACAAAGTCTCTATTAGGAAAAGTAGAAAATAAAGCTACAACAGTTGGTATGGGTCAGACTGCAGGCATTTAGAAATTAGCAAGGTTTAAAGTTTTATCCTTCAAGGAGCCTTTGAAAGATATTTCATTAGAGGACTGACATAATCAAAGTTGCATGTAAGATAAATCCAGCAGCACTGTGTAAAATAGGTTGTAGCAAACAAGTATGAAGCTACTCTACATGTTAACTTTTTTTTTTAAGTACTCTTCTACCTCCCCTCGCTGCCAAACAAATGTGTGAAATTCATGCCTAGGAGCTCTCCAAGTATCTTCTAATCTCCACTCCCAAAAGCTATCAATCACTTCCCTCTTTTGAAAACAAGGCCCGTTTCTCAGTTTTCAAGCCCTTCAACCTTATCTGAGACATTTTATATTGTTGACCACTCAAATGACTTACTTAAATCTTTTTCCATCTCTCTTTCCAGTTTCCTCCTTCCTTTCAGAGCTTTACTATGCTTGGCACCTTTCTTTATTCTGTTTCAAAAGTCCAATGATCTCTTTCAAAAATGATTCCCTCTATGACAGCGGTCACCAACCTTTTGGCACCAGAGACCAGTTTCATGGAACACAACTTTGCCATGAATGGGGTTGGGGGGTGGCGCATTACATTCTCATGAGGAGCACAGAACCTAGCATGTGCGGTTCATGGTAGGGTTCGTGCTCCTATGAGAATCTAGTTCTGCTGCTAATCTGACAGGAGGTGGAGCTCAGGCAGTAATGCTCACTCACCTGCTGTTCACCTCCTGTCGTGCGGTCAGGGTCCTAACAGACTACGGACTAGCACCGGTCCCCAGCCCAGGGGTTGGGGACCTCTGCTTTATGAGGACAACGCCAAGCCAAATTTTCTTTTTTTTTTTTTTTCTTGAGATGGAGTTTTGCTCTTGTTGACCAGGCTGGAGTGCAATGGCACAATCCTGACTCACCACAACCTCCGCCTCCCAGGTTCAAGTGATTCTCCTGCCTCAGTCTCCCAAGTAGCTGGAATTACAGGCATGTGCCACCACGCCCGGCTAATTTTCTACTTTTTTAGTACAGACAGGGTTTCTCCATGTTGGTCAGGCTGGTCTCGAACTCCTGACCTCAGGTGATCACCTGCCTTGGTCTCCCAAAGTGCTGGGATTACAGGCATAAGCCACCGCGCCTGGGACTCCAGGCCAAATTTTAGCTGCATTCAAGTCTGCGTTTTTAAGTGCCCATAAAATGTCTCTACTTGGATATTCCATTCACCTCCAACTAACAGCTCCTTCCCCTTCCAAGCCCTTTGCCAACTCTTCCACTTCTTTTTGACCACCACCGATTCTTCTAGTTGCCCAAGTTAAAACAAACAAGCAAAAAAAAAAAAAAAAAAAAAAAAAAAAACGCTTAACATTTCTTTTATCATTGAACTTTATTTCACAGATTCATAATTTTAGGCCCTAGAATGTATCTCTCAGAGACAGTGTGCTCCAAGAAAGCAGCTACTTTGTTTTGTCCGCCAGAATCCTGCATAGGATACAGCACACAGAAGCCTAAGTAAATATCTCTTTGCATTGAGATGGGTAACAGAAAGGGGATGTTGAACAGAGTTTGGTTAGAGGCAAACTAAAATCCAGTTATTTAGAATCCTAGCCTAATGCTGTTACCTGCTGTGCTGCACTGCACTGCACTGCCAGCTTGCCAACCTTTCACAAAACCAAATCAGTTACGTCCTCAAAAATCTCTATTTATTGTACCCTCTTCTTTGTTTCTACTGCCAAGATTAAGTTGTTCTTATGACAAGCCTCAATTACTCCAAAGGCATTTTAGGATCCGGGATTTGAAGATATCATTATCTGAGAATGCTCAAGTCTCTTATATAAAATGGCATTTGCATATCACCTATGTATATCCTCCCATATAAATATCTAGAGGTGATTTAAAATATCTAGAGATGATTTAAAACATCTATGCATACCCTCCCATATAAATATCTAGAGGTGATTTAAAATATCTACAGGTGATTTAAAATATCTAGAGGTGATTTAAAACATCCATGCATATCCTCCCATATAAATATCTAGAGGTGATTTAAAACCTAATGCTATGTAAATGCTATGTAAATAGCTGTTATACAACATTGTTTTTATTTGTATTTTTATTGTTGTATTGTTATTTTTTATTTTTTTAAATATATTTTCAACCTGAGGTTGGTTGCATCTGTGGATGTGAAAGTCAGTTGTATTCATCCAAGTCTCTTTCCTCTAAAAAAAAAATCTAGCACAATTATGTCAAAATAATGTTCTCACAACACCACTTTTCTTGCTGAATCTTTATTATCTAATTCTTTGGACTGGCTTGCAAAATCTACCAAAATCTCTGAAATCTATCTCTTTCTCCTCAAGCTTGTCTGTTTACTACCACTCCTACCCAAATCAACTAGATTATCTCTTTTATTCATAACTCTCTCTCTCCTTGACAATTAAGTGCCATCTACCCACTGCAAGCAGGCATACAGACATACACATGCACACATAAAGAAACAGCCATTTATTCACATTATCAACACCAGTACCTCTTGTTTTAGCTCATGAAGCTCCTGTTTGCATAGAAGTAGAGTTTATAAACCACATATTTCCCTTGAACCCAAGTCAAGCCTTCCTTTAGAACTCTAGCCCTCATTTTCTCCTAAGCATTTACTATGCAATTCAGTTTTCTGTGTTGTTTACTAACATTCAAACCAGATATCTTAGAATGTTAGATATACAAAAAATAAACTGAGTTAATCTAATACAGTAATACAGACTTGAATGCATAAGAGTATCCCAAACTTACTAACAAAATCTACAAGGTAAGAATCCTATGTATGTGTATTTCTTTTAAAAGTTTCATGAACAATTCCAATGTCCACTCCTTCCTAGGCCAATCCAGGTACCCACATTTCAGATGAAAAAAGTTGACACTTTGCCAGATAAAATTATTAACTAGAAAAAGTGAAGAAACTTGCCCAAGACCATCTACCAGCCAACTGGCAGCACAGCATACTGGTTAAGAGAACACAGGCTTAGAACCTGGCCTTCTTAGGTTCTGGCTCTGTTGCTTCCCGGCTGTGAGAACTTGGGCAAGCTGGTTAACTTCTTTGTGCCCACCTTTCTTCATCTTTAAAATGGAGTGTCTACCTTAAAACATTGATACAGAGAATAAAATAATTTAATGTATATTACCTTGAATAGTATTTAGTACTTAGAAGAGAAATAATCACTCAATAAATGTTCATATTAATAATGCAAAGGAAGGACTACAACCAAGCTCTGACGTAGTTTTACGTCTTAAGCACTACACCACTATCTGTATTGTAACAAGCAGCTTATATACAGAGCTCAAGTCTCACAATTCTTCTGTATCCTTCACCACACCAAATACACTGTGGATAATCAAATATTTTAAGTGGATTTATAAATTCCCATTTTTAACTCTGAAACCTGGGCCATCTTATTTCTACTCAACAAATTACCAAAGTACCTAGAGTCAATGAATAACATATGGTAATGCTTACTATATGTGAGGCATTGTTCTTAGCCTGTACATGTTTTTTCCCCAGTAGATTACAAACGCTACATAATACAAAATTAGCTTAGTACCTACAAACCGTATTAATGTTACAGAATACTTTCTAATAAAGCTAGGTGTCACTTTCATGTAAAATATAAAATAATTTTAACTAGCAATTATAAAGTCCTAAATAAAACCAAATCTTCTTTCAAAAAAAACTTGCATTAAACAAATTTATCCCAAAGGATTAACACTCTTATACTGCAAATATTCAAAGCAATTTCCTATTCCCTTGTGACATGTACAATTTGACTTGTGAAATTAGTCTAAAATATGGCCTTGAAAAACAAAGACAGGTAACATAAAACTGGTGCTAAAGTATAATCTAAAACACGTAGATAAGTTTCAAGTAAAGAGATTTTGTCTCTTTCCAGTTATGCATAAACTACTAAACAAAAGCATCACGTGTTTCTATTTGACGATGACTTGAGAATAATAAAGCACTTAAATTTTTATAAGTTTCCCTTTCGTTATAAGCATAACAATATTAATTATACATATTGATTCATTTGTCCATTCAGACTGTTGAGAAAAGTGGAACAATAATGTACAAGTTCATGAACAAATGAAAAATGAAATAACCGATGCTCAAAAGAGCTGATACCTTTTATTTTTTCCATTGCCTGTCAACCCTACTACCTGCTCCCACTCCAGTATATCCTCAAATGTTTAATAACATAAAGGACCAACATGAAACACGTTATTTGCCATCTTTTACTGGACACAGTGTTCAGGTGTTATGCAAAGATGTCACACACCTTCTTTCACAGACCTTTTCCTATTAAGGCAAGTTGGCTTCATCTAACTTGTCTGAAGGGAATCTGACACTGTATGACCCGACACCTCTTATAAATATAAATACCAGGTGCTTTCTTTGGAATATATATCCCAGAGCAAAGATAAACTTTTCTTCCTCAGTCTTTCACACTAAGTTCCATTAAAAAAATCATTTTTGTAAAGGTCATCTTTCATTGGTTTATTCAAGGAAAGAAAAAAAAAAGGGCATCGAATGATTTGGAGAAGTGGGACTATGTTATTATTTTACTTATTTCAAATATTATTCAGAGAAGAAATAGATTCAGAACCTTTAAAGTTAAGAGACAGAAGCAGAAACAAGCAAAAAATTCCTCCAGATTTTCTGGGAAATTTTCAATATGTTTTATCTATATGTTTCCAATATGCTCTATTCATCACCTCAAAAAAGAAAAAAACAGCTTATATATTGTTCTAGTTTTTAAATTTTTTTCTGCTCACTTATGTATATTAATAGACCAGCAATTATGAGAGAAAAAGCAAAAGGGTACAGAAATATAATCACAAACCAGGAAATAAACCTCTTAAATTGATAAAAACTGGTCTGACATACTCAGAAAAATTACTACTAAGGTCAAAAATGCCAACATATTGATTTAGATATCAACTCTCTTCTAGTGGGACCACGACTTAGGACCTCCTGCCTCCAAAGTATGTCCCCTACATTCCACTTTATCCTCCACATCGATCTAATTAAAAGATCCACGTGACCTCATGCTCCTGTTCTCCAGCTTAAATGACTTCACTTGCTCAGCCTCTGTCAGGTGGTTAGAATCAGAATTCATCTGCATGATAATCAAATCCCTTCAAAACCTAGCTCTAGCTTCTCTTCCCATCCCTGCTCACATACACTCACGCTCTAGATAACTGGGTAAGAGTGTTCTCTCTGCCTACAACAAAATTCTCTCATCGTGAACTATCCATCCTGCAGACCATTTTATGGATGAGAGTTGAGGTTCACAGAAGTAACTTGTCCAAAGACATACAGTTAGTGACAGAACCATAAGTAGGATACGAATTCTTCCTTTGCTATTCCTAAAGACCTTTGTAAGTACCTGCTACATTTGTCAAATGTGTAAGACTTGTTTAAATGTCAAGCTCTTCCCGAAAGTCTAAGCTTCTCCAAGATGATCCTTTGGGGTGAAGGAAGAACAGATTTGTTTAGTTTAAAAAAAAAAAGTTTTACTAAGATTAATGTAAGGATTCATACTTGGTCTGAAGGGTCAGATGGTCACACATCAAGAACAGCAAGGACTATTGGCAGAAACCCAGGGAAAGAGTGGAAGTCTCACAAACAATGGGTTTTACTTACAGCACACCATGATTCACTGTGGTTTATGTTTGCCCAGTTAGGTAGACTTAGGAATTATTCAGTTTTAATTGAACTGACCCTCACAACATCGGGAAGCAGCTTTTTAAAAAAGTCCTGCAAAGAATTTAATAATGCAAGCACAGCCAACAAGAAAATGACAAGGCTGGCTCCTAAGTAGTTGAAGCTATTCCTCTTCTATACTACGATGTCATATAATCTAGTAGGTCAATCACGTAGCTCTCATTAAAAATTATTATTTTAATGAGAACAAAAGGCACCGTTAACGGAAATTATTTTTTTCTAATTTTCCTTAAATATCTAACTTGCATTATTATTACATACACTAATACACTATTATTATATTGGCACATGTATATAACTTGTAAACAATTAAGGGGCATGCACAGGTTTTACTAATTAGGGGATACACTCAGAATATCCACTAATTGTGTTTTTTTTTTTCCTCTTGAAGGTAATGCAGCTTTCCCAGTTTGCCCATGACTGAGGAAGTATGGTATAGGGTATAGGCTGAATAATGCGCCCCCCCTCAAAGATGTCTGCATCCTAATCCCTAAATATGTTACCTTACATAGTAAAAGAGACTTCGCAGATGTGATTAAATTAAGGATTATGAGATAGGGAGATTATCCTGGAATGTCTGGGTGGACCCAACGTAATCACAATAGTCCTTATAAGAGGCAGTGGCAGGAGGACCACTCATTACTAGACATAAGGAATGAAAAAAAAGGTTGGAGTGCTGATGTGAGGAAGGGGCCACAGAATACGGGTGGCCTCTAGAGAAATATTCTCCCCTCAGAGCTTCCAAAATGAACCAGCCCAGTTGACATCTTAATTTTATTTAGCCCTGTGAGACATACCTTGGACTTCTCACCCACAGAATTGTAAGGTAATAAATGTTAGTTGTTTTAAGCCACTAAATTTGTGTCAATTTGTTACAGCAGGCATAGGACACTAATGCAGGGAATTCCTAGGTTATGCGACTTCCAGTGTTAAAACCAAGACAAGCTGGTGACCCTCTATCTTAGATTTTCGGTGCTCATAAAAACATCTGGCACAGTAAGTATGAGAAAAAAATGTGGTTGAATAATGTTATGATGAAATATTTACATAATACACTGTTACTGTTACAAAGATCTCTCATTTGTATTATTTCATCGTTCTAACAACCCTGTGAAGTATGAGTGGATCAATTTCCCCATTCTGAGAATATAACAACTAAGGTTCAAAGAAGTTACATAACATGTCAAAGAACACACATCTAGTAAATGATGGAGCCACATATATAAAATACAGGCCTTCTGACCTACAAAGGACTATGGTACTCAGGAGCCTGTGCTGCCTAAGTTCAAATTTAAGCTCCAAAGCTTAACAGCTGCTTAACCTTAGCCAAGTTACTTAACCTCTATACTTCCTCACATGTAAAATGCAAAAGGAAGTTAATAATAATACCTATCTTACAGGGCTCTTATAAAGATTAAAGGTGCTATTGTCAAGTAAACATCATGTGCCTGACATATAGACAGCTGTCAGTAAATATCAGCTATCATTGCTCTGTGCTGCAGCTATAGCGCATTTATGCCTAAAATATTCTACTTGATCAAAAATCATAAAGTATGCAACAGGAAAAAACAGCAAAAAAAAAAAAATGAGTAATGACATAGAATAGATGAAATAGTTTTTCTGTGAACATAATCTAAGGTTAGTAGTCTAGGCTGGAAGATAAAAGCAGAGGGGAGACATAATCAAGATCTATGAAATTATGATAGTAAACTTACCAGTAATATTGGTAGCATGAGAGGGGAAACCTTAGAAACTAGAATACTGTAGAACAGATATACAGCACTCAAAATCTTCAAAACAAATTGATCACAAAATTTTGAGACAATTTGTGAATAACAAAAGAGACAAAAGTGGCTACTAAAAGGCACTCATCAACTCTTGCAAACGTTTTATCTAACCCTAGGACTTGCTGGTAGCCCTTTCTGTTAAAGGGAATGGGGTTGTTGGGAAAAGAAATACCACACCAGATTGCAGCAAAAGTTAGAAATCCATTAAGTGCCATTAATTTCAACTTGGCAAGAAAGCAGAGTCTTCAAAGAAAAAACGCACCCTTTGCCAATCATCACCACGTACCACTCCTCTTCCCCAATTTCATTCATCATCACCCTTCAAAAAAAAAACCTTTAAGCCTTAATGTCCTATTTTAGTGCCTTTTAATCGTTTTGCTAAAGAATAATTAAAATGTCTCTAAATTTGGTGGTCTAAACAAATCTCAAAATAAACTAACCCAATAGTTTCCTAAGCTAAAGTTTCTTAAAATGTTCACACTCTTTTCTTAAACTCTCCACATCCATTTTCCTCACTAGGAGTTAAAAAACTTTACAAAGTTTATTACTACTTTCAATACCGGGCCAACCTATTTTTTCCCTAACAGGGAAATTCATTAGCTCTTCACTAGAGCTAATGATTGAAGGTGAGAAAACATATTGAGGGTTAGCTTAATCAAAAGATAGCCAGAAATTCCCAAAAGAAATAGAAGCAGAGTTAACTTAAATTTACAAATGATTGTAAGAATCACATTCTATTGCTTGATTTCGTTTACACCATCTAAAAAAAAAAAAAAAGCCAGAGATACTGGTGTGTTTTTAAACTTGAATGAAAGTGTTGACCTTTTCCTTATTCGCCATTTCAGAAAGTTTTGATGAATAAAAACATGGTTTAAAGATGGGCAAGACCAAGAAAAAAGAGGAAAGAAAATACAGTCTACGAGTATAACTAGGCAGCCCCAGAAAGAGATGAAAATGAATACAAGCTTCAGTATCTACAAATTTAAATTTAAAATGAGGTAAGTGGATTTATCTCTTACAGGCACTTCTCCGGACCCAACACAGTAAGTAGAAAGGGGAGGATTTTATTAAAAACGGGAGGTGGGTATTAAAAGGATTCAGAATGAAAGGTAAAAAGTCAATTTTTTTTGTTCTCAAAAACTTCTACCATCCTTCCAATCAAAATCCCTCAGCCAGGCGAGAGTTTTCTCTTCCCCTTGTTTATGTATTATTTTATGTGAGCAACAACTCTACAATTTCAGTGCCTCTGGAATCCATTAGGCATCCATAAAAATGAAAATAGCGTTGGTGCTCTGCAGAAACAAGCAAAACAGGAAACTTAATTTCTATTTTAATATAACAAACAGCAAATAGCCTTGACTGAAGAAAGATGTTTTCAGTCATCAATTGTCACATATCTTTGAAGAAATTCCCTGGGAGGAAAGAATGGCTTTTCCAAGTACAGTGAGAGCAGTCTTTCGACTTACAAGCTTTCTCTGCTCCTCAAAAAACTCCAGAAGTGCCTGGGATTAAACGGAAACTCCGTAAAACTTGGGGGGTGCTTTAGGGACAAAGCATTCTTCCCGCCTTCAAAATACAGTATTTACCTTCCCACTACCAAGGGACATTACCAAAAACTACTACACACACTACATCTAAGACACCCTCTCCACCAAACCAACTGAAAAAGTGCTTCATAACACACACACACACACACACACACACACGCTCCCCCAAGTTTCCAAAAACAGTGGCCCAAGTGTACTTGGGATCAAACACTGTGCGAGAAATGTCCAGGAGAACTACTGCTTATACATTACTCTTACCTTCACGACCACTCAGTTTTAAAATCGCACGTCCGGAACGTATCACATCCGAAGTGCTTTATCCCCTTACCACACTAAGAACGCAAAGACTGGCGGCAAATCGGAGCAACTTACTTACCATCGATCTGAATACCCAACCCCAAACCCTGCACCGTCTCCAAGGGGTAGAAGAACTGAGTACAAAGGCACTTGGTGGTTCCTTCTACCTCGGCACCTCTCTCCCTCCCACTGAGTCTCTGTAAATTCCAAAATACACCACGAAAATCTCCGCACAGAGCACTACCAGACCAGTCAGATGGAGAGTCGAGAAGTAATCGGTTTGTCCCTTCCAAGGGGGCCTTGGAAACCCGGACCCTAAAAGCCAAGAGGACTTGGGGGTGTGACCTGGGCTGCTCCCTCCCCTATACTCCCCTCACGGGACTCCCCTGTCGTCGCGGCTACTCACCAGACCAGAGAGCACAGAAAGAGGCAGGAGACCAGGGCCAAGGCCCGCTGGTGCTTCTTCATCTTCTCCTCCTTCTTCCCCCTGTCAGAAGGCGGCACATCCTCCCGGCAGCCGCCACTGCCGAGGCCAAGATGGAGGAGCCGGAGCAGGAGCGCGAGGATGGGACCGATAATCCTAAAGGCTGTGGCGCTGGCTGAGCGGCTCCTCAGTGGCTCGCGTCCTGGCAGCCCTCTCCGAGGGCCCCACAGCCGCGCGACAGGGGCGCTTCACAGGACTCCGGGGACCGCCGCTGCTGCGGCCGCCGGCTCGTCCACGCCCGCCTCCAGAAGCCGCCGCCGCCGCCACTGCCACCCCATATCCTCCCCGCCCGCCCGGGGCCTTGCTCCGTGAGACCAGCGACCAACGGCCGCCGCGTACTCGCCTCTCAACAGCCAATCGCCAGCGGGGCCGCGACACCTCACACACCGCTGAGCTGGAAAGCGACGCGTCACCCACGTCCCGCGGCGCCCACACCCCCACCAGCCTCTGCGTAGGCCACGCCCCCTCCGACGCCGCAGGCGGAGAAGCCGGAGGCAGGAGACCACAAAACGCAGGAGCAGAAGCTGTCGCTGCTCCGCCCGCCCCAGGTCCCGCCCCCTTGCGGGCTAGCGTTCAAAAGAGCCCCGTGATCGTTCGCATTCCCCCTTACAGTGGCCCGCCCCTCGTCCCGTGCGCGCCGAGTCCGCGCAAGCGCCCTTGGGAGTTGTAGTTTGCCTTCCAGAATCCGTTTTCTTCTTTCCCTGTCCCTCCTAGAATCCATGGTTTTATTGCGGAAGTCTGTAGTTTCGCTGCTCACCACGAGACTGATCAGCTTTGGAAGTGTTGCACTCTTTTCCTCTTTTGAGCACAGTTCGTGGGATGGCCTAGAATGACGGGGTTGAGGGTTGTGAGGGAAGCTGTACTAATAAAATTTAAAGACCCTTTCCCTGTATCAATGGACTGCCCCATCGAGCTAGATGTTGATTGGTAGATAGAAAGGGGCGAGCCAAGAATCTCTCATCTGATTGGTTGTAGCGGAAAACCTTTCGCTTTTTCTTTCCTTCAGCAAGAATTTCGCCGCTTGCCGGGTTCCTCACTTGTAGTGTGTTTCGTTGGTTTTCGTTCTGTTGCTTTCGAACTTTGGGTTCTCTGCGATGGAGTCGGAAGGGAGGAGTTGTCTCCGTTAGAGGAGCACCCACAGACGCTCCAAGTCCTGAGGTTCACCGAAAGTGGGGAAGGCAGTCGCTTACACTCATCTAAGAGCAAGAAGTGACCACTTCTCAATACTAAGTAAGGGGCAGCATGCCCATTCCAAGTCTTTACGCCGCTGAGGGGACGGAGGCTGCAATGGTCTGTGCCTTGGAACATGGCATAATGTTTAGTGTGAAAAATGTTTAAAGGAGGTGTTACTTATTGTTCATGTGGCCGTAGGGAAAAACCCCTCAGTAAAATGCCCACCTAACGCCTAATTTTGAGCCGCGGAATTTCCTTATGAACCTTCTATGTTGAATTGTATGTTAATTGTAGTCCCAAAGAACTGAATGATTTCACCCACTCTGTAATTCTTGGATATAAGTCAATTTGATGTTAGAGAAATTACGCAAAGAGTGATAATTTTGGTTTTAAAGGTGTTCACCCTGAACTGCCTTTTCTGGCAGTAATTAGGTAACAGTTCCACTTATCTGCTGATGCTACTCTTAATATATGACAATAAAATCCTTTCATCTCTCACCTATTGCGGGAAGCAAATATTTATCTCACCTAAAAACAGTATCAAATGATTAATATGCAACTTTAAAAGAAAGTAGGGGCAATGGAAGGGTAGGGATAAATTGACATTCTTTACCATGTTGGACACCCTTTTCCTCTTATTCCAGGAACTTTTATTCAGGATAGGAAACAGCTGAGGTATCCCTCAGCTGATCCTCAGTACATCACAGCCAAAGAAGTTATATTAGAATACATGCTTGTCTCAAATCTAGGAAGTTATCAAGCTACGTCTGTCCCTCTCATCCCAAACTCACAGACCCATCCACTTATTTTCCACCAAGTCCCTGCAATGATTTTTTGGAATATGCAAGTACAAAGAATTTTACTTTTTTCTTTCTCTTTCTTTCCTTCCTTGACTGCCTGCCTGCCTGCCTTTTTCTCTGGCAGTTGGAGCTTTATTAATACCCCCGTGGTAGGCTTCCCATTCACCTAATTATCATCCAATTATTAGCTTTTACTATTTCAATCTATAAATGTTCTTTTCTCTTTTTGAATTTCATTTCCATGGTTTCATGTTAAGGCTTAATCCTTCAGTACTCTGAGCTTTTTCCATTTTTCTCTTGGGCAAGTTTAATTTTCAACTATACTGTTGACTCCCAAACCTATTTCCCAACCTCTTCTCAAGTAGTTGCTGGACATATTATTTAGATATTCTATCACTTCCAATTTTATCTGCACAAAATAGAACTCATTTTTCCCATAAATTAGCTTCTTTGCCTGACTTTCTATATTTATGTTGATTCTTTCCTATTCTAAGACTCCAGATGAAATAAATAGAAATTCCATAGAGCTGACCTTTAAAGAACTGGTAGACATTTTTCCACCTATCTGTTAAATATAATGAGAAAAAGAGGAGAGAAAATTTATAACTCAATAGACAAGTATAAGAAAGTGAGTAATAGTTTATAAAATAAAACTAGTATAGATAAATGTCACCATACTTAAAAAGTATAACATATGCCAAAAATGGCAAGAAAGAATATAGAAAAGGTCAAAGCATGTATAATATATAATCTTTAATATATAATATTTAATTATATAATATATATAATCTTTTAAGACTTAGGCTAATTAACCACCATCAACTACCCATTAACTATAATACAGTAATTCTCAACCTGGGGCAGACTTCCCCCCAGGGTGAAATTGGCATTGTGTGAACACATTTTTTGCTTGTCACATTGGAGAAGTACTACTGGCACCTAATGAGTGGAGGCCAGGGATGCTCTTTCACATCCTACAGTGCACAAGAAAGCCCTCCACAACAAAAATTATTTGGCCCAAAAAGTCAAAAGTGCCAAGGTTGAGAAACCCTGCTATAACCGAATCTCCCAATTCAATAAAATCTATAAAGCACTGACCACACACAGGATAACTTGTTTGCCCTGCAGATCCTTGGATTATTCAGCAAGTCACTAGGGCCTAAACTGCACAATTAACATGAGTTCTCCCATTCCTGAAAAGCTGACTAAACCAGAAACTCTAGGCAGCTCAAGTCCTTGCCTTGATAAAGATCTGATACTCTGTTTGCTTATGGTGAAAGAGAACAAGCAGACCTTAAAAAAGGAACCAACCCCTTCTGGCTATCTCGTTTGTTCTTTATCTCATATACAAATCATATTTAAGATACCCAAGAGAACTGTTTGTCTAAGTTGGTGGTATTTCATGAGCAAGCTTTTACGTATTTTGATTTAGTTGAAAAATTACCTGCTCCTTTCAATATTATAAAATGCTGAGATCCTATATGTCTCAGAAGGATCTTAGAGACCAATGACATTTAGATGCTTCCAGAGTAAAAGTCAGTTAAAACAGATGTTTCCTGGAAATCAGTCAAAGAAAGGTTGGGAGATTGAGAACACACAAATAGACAATAAAAGAGACTAAGATGGAAAATGGAAAAATGGTGAATGTAGCAATCAGCACTTAACAATTCAACCACATAAAAAGTATAAACAATACTTTTAAAACTGTTTGTCCCCCCAATCATCTTCTTTATGTACATAAATATGTGTGTAGAATAGCATATACTTTATTTAGTTACTCCCTACCTGAAAAGAGCCTTAACTACTTAGCCAAATCTACCTTAACAGAGCACTGATAATTTGGCCACTTCGGGAGTTAAGGGTAGAAATCAGAAGGAGATAAGACATAGATTACTTCATTAGTACAGCCTGAGAACTCAGTCTCTTGAGGGCTGGAAGATCACAGAGTGCAAGGTTGGCATGCACGGTTCTGTTTTTACTGCAAATAACAAAAGGTAAGATTTCCCTTTTTAAAAATTCTACTTTGTGATCCCAAATTCAGTCTTCTATCACTGGGTTAACATATGTGTATTTTGAAGATACATGAATTGTAAATAGGCTCATAATGGAATCAACTAGAAGAAGGGAATGATTTACATGTGGGTGACAGAGAAGGAGACATCAAAGATGGTCCAATTTCTAAGAACGTATGTGCCATTACATTAGTAGGAAAGTCAGGAGTTGCAGATTTACAAGTTAAGAAGACTAGTACGGTTTTGGAAGCACAGTATTGAGGTTCTGGTGGAAGTATCTAGCAAGAATTTACAAGTACAAGATTCAAAATAGGGAGAGAAAGTAACAACTGAAGCAGCATGTTGGGGATTGTAACTGATGTGTCCTTTAGCACCTCCTGTATAACGCTCTCAGAAGAAGCTTCCTAAAACATTATCTTCATCATGTCCATTCTTTGGTGCAAAAATATCCTATAGGTCTGACATATTTGTCAAATAAAGTCCTGCCTCCTTGGCCTGGCATTCAAAACTTTCCATAATCAAACCCAGTTGATGTAGTTCAAGCTTTATTTCCCACTATTTTCTTTCATAACTCAACCTTCTGACCAGACTACACTGTTTGTTATGACCTGAAACACTGGTGCCTGCCCTTATTACACTGTTTTTATTTAATAGTCATTTGTCTCCCCAAGCAGTGAATAAATTCCTTATTGCAGAGAGGTCATGTGTTTTATTGATATATATCACACAGTGACGTTTTTTTATTACAGAGGCCCAAGAAATAATTTTTTACTTTTCACTCAACTATTTATTTGTCTAATCACCTTGAATTACAATTTGCCCTATAATTTAAACTCCTAGGAGTAGCAAGCCCTTAGGATGAGAACGTTTTATGCGATTGACTAGCCTAGAGCACCTAGTCAACTACTTCTTTCTCGATAAATTATCAGATTAGCTTTTCAGCATAACGTTATTTGACTTATGTCTGACTAGATTTTCCTAGGTTCTAGTTACCCTAAGTAACCTGGAGAAATAAAGTGTTCAATAAATATTTATTGAGCCTTTTTTGTATTAAAGATGCTGAGACAGATATTTGCTCCAGGAAAGCTTTAGTGTTCTAGCAGGGAGTCTTGATCTTCTGAACAGCACTCTTTTGGTAGTCTGGTGAAGCCCTTGAAACCCTTCTCAGAATGTTTATAAAGGTATAAAATAAAACATAGATTACAAAGGAAACCAACTGTAGGGAAATACAGTTATTAATACAGTTATTGCGAAGCAAATTTGTGATCTAATAAGGTGGGCTTTTTCATTAATGCATAAATAACAAGGTCTAACAGCAGGTCTCCTAATGTCAATAATTCCAAAATGGTGATAAGTATAAGAGATATTCCAAGATACCTACAATATGCATAATGTGATATGAAAATATCTGTGATTAATGTTGGTGACAAAGTTGTAGATACAGCCAGTACTACCACAGTTTGTTACCTACATTCACAATAAAATCAAATTCTAAATTTCAGTAGAGGTTAGGAGAATAGAGATATAATTATTATTCCATCCATGGACCTGTGAATTATATACATGGATCCCAACTAAGAAGTCCTGCAAAAGAGCAATGTTTTTTAAACTGTGGGGTCACAATTCATTAGAGAGTCAAGAAATAAATCTTGAGGGAATCCAGCAGCACTTTTTAAAAAATAAAATACAATAATTTAGAAAATATCAGAGTGTGTCTCAGCAAGAGGAAATATTTTTGTGGGGCACTCTTATTTCAGTAATATATGTGATGTGTGTATACGTGTGTGTGTGTGTACAGTTATATACATACATACATACTAGGTTGCAATATAAAATATATGTCTGCATTTTTTTGTTTGTTTTTTTGTTTTGTTTGTTTTTTTGTTTTGTTTTGAGACAGATTCTTGCTCTGTCATGCAGGCTGGATGGAGTGCAGCGGCACGATCTCGGCTCACTGCAACCTCTGCCTCTCAGGTTCAAGTGATTCTCCTGCCTCAGCCTCCAGAGTAGCTGGGATTACAGGTGCACATCACCACACCTGGCTAATTTTTGTATTTTTAGTAGAGATGGGGTTTTGCCATGTTGGCCAGGCTGGTCTTAAACTGACCTCAAGTGATCTGCCAGCCTCCACCTCCCAAAGTGCTGGGATTGCAGGAGTGAGCCACTGAGCCCTGCCAAATAGATGTCTTAAAGTGAGTTGCAGTCAAAATAATGTGAAAGCCACTGCACTAGAGGAAATGAAATACATAAGATGCATGGAATAAATGCCTCAAATAATGTGAATTGCGAGTGTCACAAGATTTTAGAGGAAAAGGAAATTATTATTTTTGTGAGGAAATTATCAAAGACTTAAAAGAGACAGATTTGATGTGGTTCTTTAAAAATGAGTATGATATTCACAGAGATATGAAGTGAAGGTATTTCAGGTATAGGGAACAGTAAGCACTAGAATCCAATTTAAAACTATTTTAAAACCCTTATATGCCTTCTAATTTTAATTTACTTGACACTTATTTGGTATTCTGTGTTTGAAATAGTGAAGGTGAGCTCTAATCAAATAAAATAAATAGGTATTTTTTAAACACATAAAATACTTCACTATAGGTACTGTGGGGATTTTTTTAACAAGCATTAGAGATATTATTTTCTATGAAACAAGGTGTTCAAGAACATTAAAATAACAAAATGTGGTACAAATACAAAGTGATCAAAGTTCAAGATAATTAAATTGGGGTAAAGATAATATATTCATTGCACACATACAATTACTTTTACTCACAAAACCCCATAAAACAACAGAAAAGAGTCTGTTTGTTTGTTTGTTAATACCTAGGCTGCAAGGATGGGAGATCAGGTGAGAGGGTCATAAGAAAAAAACCTTGAAGCTGGAAAGCAGATAAGTAAGAAACGCTTCCTAACATGATGATATGCTGATCTGACAAGCCTAGTTTATCACCTTTAATAATTCTGACATAATTTATAATAGTACCAACTTTTGTAGGAGTGGAAAAGTGATATTTTTACCCATCATAAGAGTCACAGCTGACACTCCTATAACAAAAGACTGGTTAACAAAGGAACAGCATAACACATTTACTTGATCAAAAAGTTTTACTTGACACAGGAAACTTCAGAAATGAACACACAAAGACCTAGGTAAAACTGTCCATTTTTATGATTAGATTAAATGAAGAATGGACAGCCATATAGAAATGTAACTGGACAAAAAGGGTATGACAATGATAATAGATATTGTCTAATGGTATGATCATGTCTAATGATAATAGGCTGAGAGGGAAAACCCCAACAAGGACTGTCTGTTCAGATTCTTCTTGGCCTCTCTGTGTAGCATTTCTTCCTTCTGGGTATAGGGCATGACCTCTTTTAGAATGATAGTCTTATAATCTACAATCAGACATGGTAGACCTACAATCTACTATCAGACTTGGTAGGTCAGATAACTTCTTTATGGCCAGCTGCTACACAAAAAAGCAGGAGAAGATTAGAGTAGTATTTCTGGGTTTTATGACTAGCTTTGGGGAAGAGGAGCTCTAGTTTTCGTGACCTGCCTCAGGGAAGGAGAGGCAAGAGACAGGAGAGCACAGAGAGACTTTGCTTCTGAGTCCTTCCAATCTCCTTTGGTTCAAAGTGCTCAGCATGCCAAGGCTTCATACTTTAGGGTATCATTTCCTGAGCCCCAGTACTTTCAAATGTGTTTTGGTTTGAACAATAAATACTGTGGTCAACCTCAACACAACAGACATGAGAAAACTGAACCTTAATTTAGCAATGAGAAATGGCAAAATTGATTCAATGTGTCATACAGAATCCCCAAAAAGCTCATTCAGGAAATAGCAGCACCAAGTCCAGCTGGCAATGAGATTAAAGGTATATGTGTTTGGGGCCCGGCACAGTGGCTCACACATGTAATCCCAGCACTTTGGGAGGTGGAGGCTGGCAGATCACTTGAGGTCAGTTTAAGACCAGCCTGGCCAACATGGCAAAACCCCATCTCTACTAAAAATACAAAAAATAGCCAGGTGTGGTGGCACACACCTGTAGACCCAGCTACTCGGGGGCTGAGGCATGACAATCGCTGGAGCCCAGGAGGCAGAGGTCACAATGAGCTGAGATCACACGACTGCACTCCAGCCTGAGCAACAGAGCAAGACCGTGTCTCAATAATAATATAATAAATAATAAATAAAAGTATGTGTGTTTGGTGCTTGTGGTGGTAGGAGGTGATTGCAAATTAAGAACTATCAGATACCCTCCCCAACTCTACATGGCTAAATGACTGTCCCTACCCCAGCCCCAGCAAAAGACTATAGATTTATTATCAGGCGAGAAAAAGATAAAGTCTGGACTTGGGAATGCCAAGCATAGTTTACAGTAAGCAGTGGTACCACACAAAAAAGTAAGTGCATTTTTGCGACAACTAGAGATTTGAATAAGAACTGGGCATTAAGTGATAAAAATTATTGTTATTTTTTATTAGATATGACAATACTACATGTGGTTATATAGGAAATGTTCTTATTTTTGAGGAGATATATGCTGAAATATTTAAGAGTGAAGTCCATGATGACACTCTAGCTTCAAAGGTTTAGAGAGAAAGAGAACAGCTAAGGCAAACTCTTAACAATTATTGAATATAGATGGAGGATACAGGGGTAGTCGTTGTGCTATTCTTTCAACTCTTCTGTATGTTTGAAGTTTTTATAATAGCAATTTTGCGGGAAGAAATGAATGAGGACACAGTTGAAGCTGAGACCTCAGGTGTCTTTCTGCGTCAGCAGCCAGTGTCTCTCTCTCTCTAGGGAGAGGATTGGAAGAATCTTCTCCGAGAAATCTGATCATTCCAAGAGGACATAAATAAAAGATGACTGATATCTGACTTTTCCCAACCAGTTCACCCTACAGGGAAGATCATAGTCAAGCCCTAACCATGCACTCAGAGTATCTAGTCAGCATTTTAGTGCTCCACTCTTAAAAAGGAGCACGTAACTAATGATTACCAGGCATGAGAAAATGCTCTTACATGACAGATGGAGATGAATATTCATAAACAGGAAAACAAAACAAAACAAAAAACTATGGAGAATAATAAAAACTATCCATTGAGAGAGAAACTTCAAAAAAAAAAAATTCTAACATTGCCAGATACTGCCACCCTACAATAGGAGTATGGTACTATAAGAAACAGAACTGTCAAGAACAGCAACAATCATCGAAAAAGGTCTTGTAAAGCAAAGTTGTGAAAGAAGAAAGAAAAAATTCAATACAAGAATTAGAAAATAAAGTCAAAGAAATTATCAGAAAGTGGCCAAAAAGACAAAAGACTAATCCAGGAGGTCTAGTATACCTATACTAGAAAGAAAAGAGAGAAAACAGAGGTGAGAAAATAAATATTTTTGAAGACGTTTTCCTAGATTTGAAAAATCTAAGTTACCAAACTGAGACTTAGACATCCTAGTCTAAATGCCTAGCACAGTGGGACTGTGCCTCAGTCGACATTAACGCACATCATTGTGATATTTTGGAAACACTGGAGACAAAGAGATCATAGTAGTTTTAGAATTAGGAGAAAAAGATAGATCACACACACAAAGAACCAGGAATCAGAACCATTTCAGACCTGTCATTTACACAGGAAGTTGAAAGATAGTGGAGTAATAATGTCTTTCAAACACTGGAGGAAGATTATTTCCAACCAAGAATTCTATGCTCAACTAAACTATCAATTGTCAGGGGCAATAAAGACATTATGAGACAAGCAGGACCTCAAGAAATTTACCTACTGTGGGCCATTTCTCATGAAAGGAGATCTTGCTCTACCAAAACAAGGGAAGAATCCAAAAAAGAGGAAGACATGTGTTACAGGAAAAGGCAATCCAATACAGAGAAAAGAGGTGATGAGAATCCCTAGGGTGATAGTGAAGGAAGAACCCAGCATAATAACTGAATGTCAGGCATAGGAGGCAGCAGTGGGAGACACTGGGAGAGACCTCTTCAGGAAAATCATATCAATAGAATACCTACTGCATCTGAGCATCTTGAGGGCTAATGTACAGAATTGTGGAAAGTTACTAGAATTCATGAGAAATACTGTCTCAGTCTGTTTGGGTTGCTATAATAAAATAGCATAAACTGGGTAGATTATAAACAACAGATATTTATTTCTTACAGTTCTGGAGGCTGGGAGGTCTAAGATCAAGGCACCAGTCTAATATCTCACCAGTGTGTGACAGCCCACTTTCTCATGCATAGACAGCACTTTCTTGCTGTGTTGTTATAGGCTAGAAGGGGTGAAAAGTCTCTCTTTGGCTTGGGTCTTTTTTATAAGGATACTAACCCCACTTATGAGGGATTTGAGCTCATGATGTAATCACCTCCCAAAGACTCCACCCCCAAATACTACCACCTTGAAGGGTAAGATTTTGACATACAAATTTGGGGGAAGACAAACATTCAGATCTTAGCAGCAAACACTTAGAAAACTAAGAAAAAACAAAAACAATTTAGAAAACAGAGCTATGCAGGAAAAGTTCATCTGTGAATGGTGTTTACATAATCGTCATATTAATATACACTGAAAATTAATCAAAATAATTATGTAAAATCATAATCAGGAAGATGAGGAGATAGGAAAGATTATAAGTCTCTGGTTGGGGTTATTGGTCAGCGAAAAGGAAAAAAAGCAAAATCTCAACTTCCATAGCAGAATGTCAATAATGCCTAAAATTAAAAACTGCAACAACAGAATAACAACACGTTATTTAGGACATGGAGGTAAATATCAAAATAGTTGGCTGGTAAGAGGTGAAAGCAGTTGCTTTTTAAACAGGGATAAATAGAAGGAGGTGATAGGGAACTGTTATTTTTCATAACAAATCTTTTTAGAATTATATGATTCTTGTGTATGCATATAACTGAATTTTTTTTAATTTAAGATGCAATTATTATCATGATGTTTGTGATTTGTGGTCAAATGAGTCTGTATTTTTTACACTTTTTTCTATTGCATTCATCTATACCTCTATTACTGAATATATGGAGCAAACAAAATTATTTATTATAATGTATAGATTTTGCAATTCTTCCGTTCAGTCGCTAGACTTCAAAATCTAAAGAGAATGCAAGAAAATAATATTTGGCTTTTTGAAAAAGAAATAGAGACGTGAAGCAAAGGATGAATATTTTCCTATGGATTATTTTTCTGTTTTAGATATAAAAGTATACTAGAATGCTCCTTGTAGTACCTGCTTTCAGAACTATTTAATCTACAAAATAAATTCTTTTCCTTGCCTTACATTTTCTTCTTTTCTCTGTTATTTATGTGTATATTTTATAACGATCTATTGATTCTATAAAGTTAAGCATTTAGCTGGATAATAAAGGAAAACTTACTTTACCACAGTTATTCAGACATTATCCTGGTTTGAGGCCTGAATTGTAAAGATCATTATATGGATCAAATAATTTCTTCTCTTCATTTTGCACAGGGAGGTGATGTGATATTAGAATGTGTCAGTCTGTAAATTGATCTGCATGAAATGATATTCAAGGTAAATGGATATTGAGGAGTCTTTGCAGTTTCTTTCAGTTACACAACTTTCATTTAGTTACACTTAAATGAGTCAAACAATTTAATTGAACCTTGGGAAAATCTGTTCCATAAGACAGCATTAAACATTAATCATTCCACATCACCAAATAATTAATGAAGAGTAACAGTGATGCTTCTGGGGAAGGTTAGTAACTGTTGAGAATAAAGCATTTTTATTTAAAGTTTTTGAAGGGCAGCTCAAAAGCCACTTTCTCCAAAGGGTCTTTCCCTCTTGCAGAGGCCGACATTGCAATCCCTCCCCTTCGTGAACTTCCATAGTATGGATTATCACATTGTAACTTACACTCTAGTTAGTATATCCTTCCCTGGGAGAATGGAAACATCTCCACATCACCCACAGACTTTGCATTATCCCTGGCACAAAGGAGGCAATTAACGAAGCCTAACTATGAGAATGATAGTGATGATGATGATGACTTTGATTCAAGAAGTGAGAAATTTAAATTTCTGGAGCACCTTCTAAACACAGAATTTGAGCCTTTATGTGTATTCTTTAAAACCAAAACTAGAAAAAAAAAAAAACCCTACAAGTAAATAATACAATCCTCATTATATTACGTATGAGCTAGAACATTAAAATCTGAGTTTTCAGAAACATTTGGCCTTTATTAGGACTATCAGTAGTTCTAGTCCCATCCTCCAAAACTGAAAAGAAAATCTATATTCCAAGATGTTTAAAAGAAAAAGAAAATGCTTATTATTAAATAATAGAAATGAGCTTTAAAAAAAGATTTTTGATAACTCTAAGTAGAATTTAGAATCCTGGATTAAGTTTAAAATAATTTTGGTTAATTTTAAGCATTGTATGTATTTTGTTTTTTAGAGACAGGGTCTCGCTCTGTTGCGCAAGTTGGAGTTCAGTGGCATGATCACGGCTCACTGCAGCCTCCATCTCCTCGGCTCGATTGATCCTCCCACCTTAGCCTCCCAAGTAGCTGGGACTACAGGTGCAAACCACCATGCCCAGCTAATTTTTGAAATTTTTTTTTGTAGAGATGAGGCTCTCACTATGTTGCCAAGGCTCCTCTCGAACTCCTGGGCTCAAGTGATCTGCTCACCTCGGCTCCCCAAAGTTTTGGGATTACAGGCATAAGCCACCTGCCTGGCCAAATGTTTTCACTTTTATTTTTTCCAGAGCTTACTTATCAGCTTAAAATTGTAATATGATGCATATATTTGCATAATTGCAATGAACTCTATCTGCTTTTCAATCAGAGACTTACATTTGCTGGAAATATCTTGATAAATGGACAGAATATTTTGAATTATTTTTATATTGTATTCATCTGCAATGTTGCCAATGTAGGTACAATTTGTATAATGTACATAAGGCATCTAGGAGGTGTTTTTTTTTTCTTTTTTTTTTTTACTCATGCAAATAGTTCTTTGTGTTTTCATTCTTGTTTGGTCAGTTGTAATTTCTCCTAAATAGCAATTTCCCCAATTTTCCTTAAGATAGAATCTCCTGTAAAAGTATAGTTTCTTCAGCTTACCCTAGAACCTCAGAACCAGCATCTCCAGAAGTATCCTGAAATCTGTACTTAGTAGGTAGCTTTTACTGTCAGATAAGTTTGGAAACTGCTCTAGAACATTCTTTTCCAGGTTCCTAGAGCCATTATTTTTACAAAAGGAAATAAAACATTTCCAATGTACTGTACTCAAAATATGATTGAAGAAAAAGTAGGTAAACATTATTTCTATTCTAATTTCATTCAATATTCTAGTTGTATCACCACTCATTAACTGGCAGCTCGCATTTCCATTTTAGGGTGAAACAGTAAGACGTGTTGTATATATTATTCTGGGAATGATAACATCTGATATTTCAAACAATAATGATATCTATGTAATTAGTCTGCTGTGACTCCCTCGCCCATCAAGTAAACTCTCTGAAGCCAGTTTCTCATTTTTTTTACCTGTTTCTCACAGACCCAAAAGAGGTCTATAATACATTTAGAATACGTGTTTATTGAGTTGAAACAAATTAAATTGTGAAGTATTGATGAGGCAGAAAGTAAATGATAATTATGTCGGCACAACTATTTCATTATGTTATTGCTTAGAGATCATTCTGTCTTCCATCTATCAAGATCCAACTGCTATCACTCAAGATTCCACATGGCAAAGGAAGAGTATACAGAAGCTCTTTCCACCAATCCCCTCTCCCTTAATGAACTCACATTTCTCCTTTCTTTGCTCTTTTTCCAAGCTCACTCTGTTGACTCTGTTTTATCCATTCGTGCCCAAGTAATGGCTTTATATCTGTATTCACAATATATAACCTAGAGTGAAAACCTCATTGAGGCAGAGATTCTCTCAGCAGAGCTTTCTGGTCTTGGTCAGAACATTAATAAAATAAATAAGCCAGCCCCAGGCTATAAGCTAAACCACTTCAATAATGAAGGTGGAATCTTTCTTTCTCTAGTGGGAAAGTAACTTGAAACAAATACATGGTATTCTGAAGCAGAGGATCTGTCTCTGCCATCTAAAGTAGCTCTGGGCCTAAAACGCTGTGGTTCCTCAGGCCCTACAGCATCAAACACCTGTGTAGCAGATACTAAATATTTGTTGAAGAAAAGGAAAATTGGAAAGGAAAGAAAAAAAGGGAAGGAAGGTTTTATCATTTTATTAAAAGTATTATCTGTAATTTTTAATATAATGTTATACTTTCAATGTTAATTTCAAAGTTCTTTAATCTGAAAACCACAAGTTATCAGTAATCATAAATTTGACATGTGTGGACATGAATATATATAAATATGAATATGTAACATGAATACCTTTAGGATTTCATCTGGAAAAAGTATTGTAAGGTCTACAATTTTTCTATTATCTAATCACAAACATGTCTTTGTTATAGAAGCAAAATTGGGTCCTCAAATGGCTTTTTCACATTCCTGTTGCTTACAGAGTATATAATTACTACAGTCTAGGGATATATATATAAAGTATTAGAAAACGAAGGTAAAAAAAGAAATAAAGAACTTGGGGTTTGTTTGTTGTGTTGAAGTCTTCAGTGTATGTGCAGACTGCAGGATGACACGGGAACTGTCTGGAACTGTTCTAATATGAAGAAGATAGGACTTTCAGGAAAAGCCTGGAAAGTTGAAGGGAGAACAGTATAAGCTATTCAGTTTTTTGTTTTGGTCAAGAGGATATGGCTGGAGCCCAAAGTAGCTGCACTTATTAAGTTAAATGCAATTTCCTGAACATGTTGGTATTTTGAGTGTAGAACCTGTATGTGCCTGTTTCTGTGTGTAGTGAGTGGTCTCTCCAAATTAAAAAGATAGTTTAAAAATACAAAATTAGAGTTGGAGAGGTCTTGGTGCATTTCTGGCATTTATAAGACTAACAACTGTAGGATGAAAGCCGAAGTGGAGTGAGGGATGTCTAGCATGTGAGAAGACTAGTGAAAACGGGTTTCTGTAAGATACATGATCAATACTGGAAGGTGACATTTTATTTTCATCACTTTTCTCTATCTATTCTCTCTGTATTCATCACTTCTCCAGACTCTCTCAGCCATGTATCTGTTTGCCTTCAGTTTCTTCACCAAGACACACACACGCGCATGTGTGCAAACACATCACACACTTTTTCAAAGTCTGGTGAGTTTTGTCGAGAGCATCACATTTGGTTTCAGAGCCAGTTTGTTTGCATTATGGAGATTAACTCTCACCTGACACAGGATAAGCGTAACAGGTGTTCAGAGGAGAAAGTGAGGGATGGAGTAAGCTGAGCTGCTCAAGGAAGCTAAAGGGAGAGATGCACCTAGGACTGGGCCTCAAAACATAGATCCATTTTCACTGGCAGAGGAGGCATGTGTGTATGCCTATTAAGTTTAAGGGATGGGGTGGCACTTTCCAGGCAGTGGGAAGGGAATACAAACCAAGACATGTAAACAATGTCCCATTTACTAAAGGAAAAGAAGGATGTTCAATTTACCTTGAGACAAGGCTATGTGTGTGTGTGTGTGTGTGTGTGTGTGTATGTGTATATATATACACACACATATATACATATGTACATACATACACATATATACACACATATATACACACATATATGTATATAGGCCCCATATATACACATATATAGGCCCCATATATACACATACATGTGTGCATATACACACATACACATACATGTGTGTATATACACAAATACACATACATGTGTATATATACATATAGACATGTGTATCTATAGGCCCCATATATGTGTATATATACACACATATTATATATATACATATATATATCAGGGAGTTATAGGAGGCAAAAGTGAAAACAAAGTGAAAAGGTAGTTTGGGAAAGATTACAGAAGACCTTAAATGCCCTGTTAAGATCACCCACCACCACCATCCCTTCTGACACACACACACACACACACACAGACATATACACGCACACATATGCATGTGTGCTGCTCTTTTACTTGTCCAAAGATGGAATTGTCCAAGTTGTTTGTATTTCCTTCCAGCAAGAAGCCACTACATATTCTCTACTTTAATCTTGGAAAAAAAAAATCACTGACTGAATCTCTCACCTCCTGAAGCCCAACGGATGACTACTGTGCTGGAGAACTAATTTGCCTACTGAATGAGAAAAATTGGTCACCAGAGAACCAGAAAACTCAAAAGAACCTTCTGAGGTCATCAGAACATGTAGGTATTATTTCTTTAATATTCTCACAACATTAAAAACCTGTCCAGATAAATTTATATAGGGAGAGAGGGAAGGAGGAAGAATATGACCAATGAATAGGGAGAGACAAAAAAAGGAGTAATGGAGGGAGCTGGGGCAAGGAGAAGAGGGAGTGAATAAAGAACATGGCAAGCCCTCTAGCTTTGTATTTATCATGGAGACCCTCATGAAGCCATTACTCTGTTTCCCTGCATATTCTGAGAAAAACAATCTTCGAAAGATTGGTCTATAGTAGAAGGAAGCCTAATGAACAGTGGAAGAGATACTACTATGCCTTTTTTGTTTTTCATTGCTTTTGCAGGCAGCAGTAGATATATAGTTTTTGATGTGACATTTTATTTTATTTAGACGGAATCTTGCTCTGTCACCCAGGCTGGAGTGAGCATGATCTCGGCTCACTGCAACCTCTGCCTTCCAGGTTCAAGCTATTATCCTGCCTCAGCCTCCTGAGTAGCTGGGATTACAGGCATATGCCACCACACCTAGCTAATTTTTATATTTTTAGTAGAGATGGGATTTCACTATGTTGGTCAGGCTGGTCTCCAACTCCTGATTTCGTGATCCACCCGCCTCAGCTTCTCAAAGTGCTGGGATTACAGGCGTCAGCCACCGCATCCGACATTTTTTCTTTTTTCTTAAAAAAGAGGGATTTATTTAAAAATGTAAAAAGCTAAAAGCTGAATTATGATAGGAGCAATGGAGCGATAAACATAACATATTATAGGAAATAGGGCCTAGTCTCATGCCTTCCTGTTGCAGTTGCTTAAGACACTGCAAATATGTAATCAGGAAGCAGTCCCTGGGTTCTTCCTTTTGCACCAGAAATGACTGGTGAGAGCCGGGGACAGAGACCAATAGTTCCTCCTTAGCATGTTTGCATTATTATTAGCATATTTGTTTGAACATCCAAGCACTATCAGGGGTTGCATAAAAGGACAAACACTGTGCAATTGTACTGCCAAGGGCCACAGTCTGACAAAATAAACCATAAGATCAGCCACTGCAACTCTCACAAACTGTCATTTATAAGAAGAGACCATGCGAGTCAAAGTGATGCACTCTAACAACAGTGATGTTCCCAGGAAGAGAATACACAAAAAATGAAATTAACTTTATTATTAGGGAGATGTGTTTAAGGATAGTTGATTTTTCCTGTTTAATACTTCACTTGATACTTCTATTTTAAAGTTAAAAATACCAACATGTGTCCATCCAAGGTTTCCCTAAAATAATTTTGTATTTGCCAAAGGACATTTCATGTGGATTTGGCAAATAGTATATTGATTAGGACAGGCTGTGTAGAAAGAACACTTATCTTTAGGACCCATATGGCTACATGATGCTCTGATATTGTCAGTGTATGTTGGAGCTTCTTCAAAGACACAGCTGTCTTCAAACTCATGCTAGCTAGGGCTTTTGATGAGTAAATAAAATTCTGGGGGAAGGGAGATAGCCCACACTTATACACTCTGCAATTCAAACCTGCTGTGTTTCAGCCTTCACACCTTTCTGCAACACAGAAAACTTGCTTACACTACAAAAATCACATACACACACATGCATTGACATGGGAAAGAACAGACGGTTTTATGTCATGCCTAATGACTACTGAAATTATGGGTGACTTTATTATCTATTGTTTCTATGCAGACTACTTAATGTTTGTTCATAAAACTAAAATTAACAAAGAAAGAGTATTTTTCTCCCACTGCTCTTTAGTATCTGAATGTCACTGCTGCTCATTTGACTCTGATAAAATGAAGACAGTGCAGTCAGTGGAAGAGACACAAAGTATGGTATCAGAAAAAACCTGAATTAGAATGCCAGAACTCCAGAATCCCATTCACCACTTATGTGACCTTAGGTTAGACTCTTAATTTCTCCAAGACTCTGTAAAATTGTAATCACCCAATGTGTTCACCTTGCCTGCTGCCTAGACAGAGCTAATTTTTCATGACGGGAATTGCAATAGAGAAAGAGTAATTCACACAGAGCCAAATGTGCAGGAGACCAGAGTTTTACTATTACTCAGATCAGTCTCCCTGAGCATTCAGGGATCTGAGTTGTTAAGGACAGCTTGGTAGGTGAGGGGAAGCCAGTGGGATCCCCAATCAGATGAGACAGTTTATCCATCTGGGTGGTGCACTTGATGGAGCCAGTTTATCCATCAAGTGCAGGGTCGGCAAAATATCTCCAGCACTGGTTTCAGGCTTTACAATAGTGATTTTTATCCCCAGGAGAAATTTGGGAAGGGTCAGAATTTTGTAATCTCCCGCTGCATGACTCCTAAACCATAATTTCTAATCTTTTGACTAACTTGTTATCCCTGCAAAGGCACTCTGGTCCCCAGGCAAGAAGGGGGTTTGTTTTGAGAAAGGGCTGTTATCATCTTTGTCTCAAACTATAAAATAAGTTTCTCCCAAAATTAGTTCAGCGTACACCCAGGAATGAACAAGGACAGCTTGGAGGTTAGAAGCAAGATGAAATTGATAAGTTCAGATCTCTTTCACTGTCTCGGTTATAATTTTGCAATGGCAGTTTCAGACTGAGAATAATGAGACTCCTCTGGAGTTGAAGTGAGAATCGAATGAGGTAACAGCAGTATCTAGCAAAGTGCCCAGTACCAAGTAGTCATTTAGTAAATATTGAATCTGGATGTTCACTAAATGTTCAGAATCAGTTGAACGTGAATCTGAATCAATGGAGTAGAAGAGAACACAAAATGCTTGAAAAACATCCATTAGGACTATTTTTAGTCCTTAAAGCAATTCAGGTGGTTGAAGAATATGTTTGGTGTGTTGTGTTCTATTAATCTGGAGATCAATAGTAAAGTTCCCTTGTATGACTTTTTCTCAGTAATGAATCTAATCTTTTCTGTATCCCTGGCTAAGATCTGCACACAATAAATTAGACATAAATATAATTATTTAAGTCTGTATTTCCTTCCTTCCTTGTACACGTATTTCCAAAATTCTACTTATAATGATAGTGTCCTTACATTCTGCTTTACTTCTAACTATTCACTAATTACTTTTGCAAACTCCTTTCATTAACGAGGAGAAAAATATCCTTAAGCTGTGTGAACTATGACAATACCTTTAGAATATTTAAAGTTGAGGGATATAACTTAAACATATGATGTCTATGTTTTAGAATGTCTAAATGTCTATATTCTTCCTCAGGGCTGGAAAGGAAGCAAGTCCTCCCTTAAATCAGCCATGAAAGATGAAATGATAGCACAAAAGCTTGTGTCAGCAGACCAGGTGGAGCTGAAGTTTCCTATTCCTCAGCTCACTCATTGTGACTCTGTAGGCGGGGTTCTCACTGAGATCACCATGGCTAATCCAGATGAAGACAGGCCTGTAGCAAGAAGAGTCTTGCTGGCCAAGATAAATTTATTATGAGTATTTTCCTAGTACTTTATGGGAAGTAGAGGGAAGCTGACTCTTGAGGATATATCCAGAAATAACCGGAAGTACTCCTGAGGATGTACCTAGAAATACCCAGACATACTCTTAAGACTGTACCCAGAAATGTGAACACCTAATCACATACTGCTATTTGTTTATGAAAAATAAAACTGGAGAACTAATTAAAACCAAAGCTAACTCCAGTTTTTAACACGATAGTTAGAATAACTTAACATGGACATTGGTAAAAGGATCTATATCTACTATCGCTTCTAACTCACAAAGATCGGAGTCAATTTTCTAATGCCTTTGTGTTTCACTTTTCGCATCTGTGAAAGAAGTGACTACACTTAGGTAGTAGATTTTTATTATTTGTTTCTGACCATCACCAGTTTTCCTGAGACTGGACATTCCCTGTGCTTTCTGGGGTTTGACTTTGTGAGACAACGCAATCCTTTTTTGCCTAAGCTAGTTCAATTTGAGCTTCTGACCTTTGGAATCAAACGAGTTCCAATTTACATGCCCTAACTATTCAGAGATGACAGAAGCATATAATTTCTCAGATGAAAGGAGCAACATAATATTTAACATAATAGAGTAGTGACAGATAAATTGTTTTTTATTATTTAATCAGTTTCTAGAAAATAATTAGAAATGACAAGCAATGCTTTTGTTGACTTTACTTGACAGGATGCATAACTCATAAAAGGAATAACTGGATATTTGTTAACAACTGACTTCCTCTGTGAAATCTAAGTTATAAAGCTATTTCAAACAACATTATTTCCTACTCATCAAGCCCAGTGATTATTTTCTTCCTTTTCTTATGTCTCAAGTTAACTTACCCAACTGTGTTTGTAATCAGAGCCCTTTTTGGTTCCGTGGGAAATTTTGTCCCATAATTTCCAAGTTCCCATCAATTAGAACTTGTCTTTTTGTATCTTCAACCTCCATGTCTACTGCTCTCCTCCCATCTGGTCACATGTATTATTTTATCTTTCCTGTCTTAATCTAAAAATGTCACCCTAACTTCATTTCTCTTGTAAGATAAAGATAAAACTATTTTTTCCTCTGACTTAAATAAATCTCTAAAAAGAAAGAGAGGCACAATAACCTAGTAGTCAAAACTGTTGCACAAACCTGAATTTGAATTTCAACTTCATCAGTTCCAGATTATCAGGAATGTAATGTTGTAAATCAACTTGTGTAGGTTACTATTCAGTCTGTGTTGTGATTTGCTCATCTTTAAGATGGGGATAATAATATACCTGCATGCCGAGTGTTCAGTGGAATGCTGGACACACAACTAAACCTCTCCAATAAACATTAGCTGTCATTATCATCATTATGATTATAACCCCATCTCCATTTCTTTACTAGCTGCCTTTTTTCTCTATGTATTGCACTCTGTCTTTTCTCCTCTCATTCTTCTTAGCTCAACATTTCTAATAAACAAACCTAACTCCTCAGTTGTTCAACATTACTCTTCAGCATTTGGCCTAGTAAATTACCATCTCCTTTTTGAATCTCACCCCTTCTTTGACTTTTCTCATTCTCTTCTTAGCCCTCTAAATTCTTCTGTGTTTCTTGACTAGTTCTATTTTCTTCTTTAATGGGAGTTTTATGCAGTTAATTTATTGGCTCTTTTCCTCTGTGGAGAGCAGGGCCATTGAGTAGTTGGATCCAGAACCCAAGTGCTAATGAAGTGTATTGTGTGGGGAGAGGTTTGGACCACGGGGTTCTCACCAAGAAAGTCAGGTCTTGTGTGGTGCCCAAAGATGCAGTGGAGTAAAGGACTGTAAGGGGCGATAGAAGAAGGTCAAGGACAAGTCTTCATCCATTCAGCATTCAGTATTATCACACTTAGTTTTGGGCCAAATTATAATTAGACACTATAAAGGAAGATTTAAATTTGATAAAACATTTATCAGCAATTTGACATGCATCTAAATGTTAGCTTTTTATAATCATTAGACTACTTTTATAGTATAGTATAGTAATTAGTAACATAATTGCTGCAAAATGAATACTGTACATAGCTAATTTCTTGAGTCCACATCATGATCTGCCATCCTTCTTTCATTACAAATTCCCCTGAAGCTGTCCACCTGTTTCTCTTATTTTCCAGAGTTCTTTCTATAATTTTATTTCTTCTTCATGTCTCATTACAACTTTGATTATTGTCTCCTTAAGGATTCTTAAAATCTGAACATGAGAAACTTCACATTTGAGAAAGTGTGAGGATGAGATCCAAGCCATCCCCAAATCAGACGAGGAACTCCATTTTTCTGGGAGATCTGTTGTTTAGCTCTGTAAGAATTGAGGCCTGATGCATCTCATCAGGTGATCAGAGTAATTTTTCAGTATTTGTTCAAATATATCTTCTAATGTTTTGAATTAATCTTGATTAATCTTGATTTGAATTAATCTTGACTCTGATATAATTAACTAATAAAGATCTATAGGTTGAGTGTGGTGGCTCATGCCTGTAATCCCAGCACTTTGCAACGCTGGAGCAGGAGGATCACTTGAGTCCAGGAGTTCAAGATCAGCCTGGGTAACATGGGAAACCCTGTATCTACACAAAATATAAACGCTAGCCAGGCATGGTGGCATGCACCTGTAGTCCCAGGTACCCAGTTGGGTGAGGGGAGGGAAGGGTGGGCTGAGGTGAGAGGATCACCTGAGCCTGGGAGGACGAGGCTGCAGTAAGCTGTGATTGTGCCACTACACTCCAGCCTGGGAACAGAGTGAGACCTTGTCTCAGATTAAAAAAAAAAAAAAAAAAAAAAAAAAAAAACCTATATTTTTCCATTGTCTGTTTTGTGCACTATTCCTCCCTGACCTCCACTAAGGGGTCATCTCCTTTGTGCAATATTCCTTGAAAACAGGTTTGCCTTTTTCTTTCTTTTTTTTTTTTCTTTCTTTCTTTTTTTCCTTTCCTTTTCTTTTTTTTTTTTTGAGACGTTGTCTCTATTGCCCATTCTGGAGTGCAGTGGCGTGACTCCTTAGCTCACTGCAACCTCCGCCTCCTGGGTTCAAGCGATTCTCCTCCCTCAGCTTCCCGAGTAGCTGGGACTACAGGCGCGTGCCACCACGCCCGGCTATTTTTTTTTTTATTTTTTATTTTTAGTAGAGATGGGGTTTCGCCATGTTGGCCAGGCTGCTCTCAAACTCCTGACCGCAGGTGATCTGCCCGCCTTGGCCTCCCAAAGTTCTGGGATTATAGGCATGAGCCACTGCGCCTGGCCCCTGCCTTTTTCATCTTTGAAGTCCAGTATCTTTCATGAGTTAGACACGTAGTCAGAAACAGGGAAATACGCAGCAAAGATTTTGATAAAACCTGCTTCTGTTGTAATAAAGGCTAATGATCCACTGAGACTCAGACTCTGCGGGATGGTTAGCCAATGAAAGCACATAATTTACCTCTAGTTTCTCTTTCCTCACAGCGATTGGCCAGAGCAGTGCAGCCTCCCTCCCATCACTTCCCTCTCTCTGAACGTGATCTCTGTGAACTGGGATTTTGGAAGTGGATTTGCAGGATTGATTACTGGGTATGGAGAAAATGCAGTATCTACATTTTCAGGTCTCATTTGATCCTTTATACTATCAAATGAGGCAGGTAGATTAGATATAACCACATTTCATAAACAAAGAAATCTAGAGTTTAAAAAGGTCAAGAGGGCTCTGTAAGATTATTCTGATAGTGGCTAAAAAATTATTCTGATAGTGGCAGTCAGGTCTTCAGACTTATATCCAATCACTGTTACTCTACACACACAGTGTAACAGGTAACAATACCCTATTGTAATGAGTATTATGGAACAATATTACTCTATGTGGTGTCAGTGTGTAACAGTAATGTTTTCCTTTTACAAATGTAAAGTACATATATATACACATATGTACTTTATAAATACATATATATATAAATATATATGTATTTTACATATATATATGTATTTTACATATATATATATGTAAAATCTAGTTTTAATTCAGGAATAAATCACTAAGACGCTAAGCCCTCCACTCTACTAGTCAGAAGGCAATCTTTCTAGGAAGTAGACCTGCTTACTTACCTGATGTATTCATTTGGCACCTCAGAAATTGCCTTGTCATTTTCCTAAAATTTTAGGTGAGCTTCTTTTATTAAGAGGAATATATTTGTATCCAAGATTTACAGCAGCAATTTGATCCTCTAAGTAGGCAACCTCGGTGGTTGGATGTATTCTGATTCAAAATGAACCAAATGACTTTTAAAGTGAAAATTCCCATGTTAAAACCATAAACTTCTCCAGTAGACGATAACTCCCCTTGAGGGTAAATAAATGTCTTAAGTATCTATATTCTTAGCTCCATAGCACTCTGCCTAGCACATACTACATATTTAATAAATGCTGAGTAAATAAATAGATGGCTTTAGTCATCATCTTCTTCTTCTTCTTCTTTTTTTGAGATGGAGTCTCACTCTGTCACCCAGGCTGGACTACAGTGGTGCGATCTCAGCTCACTGCAACCTCCACCCCTGGGTTCAAGTGATTCTCCTACCTCAGCCTCCCAAGTTGCTGCACGCACCCAGAACTATGCCCAGCTAATTTTTGTATTATTATTATTTTTTAGTAGAGACAGGGTATCACCATGCTGGCCAGGCTGGTCTTGAACTCCTGACCTCAGGTGATCCACCTGCCTCGGCCTCCCAAAATGCTGGGATTACAGACATGTGCCACCACATCTAGCCTGATTTTACTCATCTTCTATAAAGATCTACTCTTTAGAGATCCACCAGTAAACTACCAAGCAGCTTCCAAGCTTGGGGTTTTGCCATTGCCTGTGGTCCTAGAGCACAAATTTATTACGGAAAAGCCAACAGAGATATAATGGCTAACTCAGGGGTCATTACATTAATTAGTACACTAAGAAAGGTGTTCTCTTCAACAAAGACCATGGCCACAAATACACTTAGGCCCAGTTCTGACTAGAAAACATATAACATCTAAATCCACAGATATTCAAGGGAAATAGCCTACCAATAGAGACACCTAGAGATAGAAGACAAGCACTATGGTAATTGGCATGCTCTGACATTATGTATTTTTACCTGAGAAAAATTGGGTAGTTTTAGGTGACATATCAACTTTTATTTTGCAAGGGGGAAACTGGCTCTTTCATGAGTTATGTTAGGACCCATTCGTGCTTAATCTCAATGGAAGTCAGTACTGAAAAGAGGCCTGGGCTTCAGCTAAGATGTGAAATCCAAATTCTACGAAAATCAACAAATGCATTTCTTTTCGTAGGGAGAATTTTCCCCAAGGAACAGGAAGAAACAGTCTCTTATGTCACTGCTCAGAAAGGAGGCTTGAAGAAGATACTAGTTCCTTGGAGTCTGTCCTCTACAGATGAGAACCACTACCTGGTAGGCAAGGAGAATTTTGAGGAGTTGCCAGACTCTAGTTCAGATACTGCCTCTAATCAGCCTGTGGCTAGGGGTGGGTTAACAGCCTCTTCTCAGGTGTATCGTTTCCATCAAAAATAGCCTGTTCTTTCCTCCCACTCCAACAGAGAAACTGCTTCCAACTAGTTCTGAGTCCAGACCTGTTTTCTAAACAGTAACTGCCTAGCTGGGAGGCTTAGCCCGTACTAGAGACCACTTGTTTATTGTGCAAACAAGGTCAAGCTCTTTGTCTAAGGTTCTGCCTCAGCAGAATAGTAAACTTTGTTAAACCCTTTGAGGGAGTTCCGGGGAGTAAAAATAATTTATCTGTGTCCATTTCTTCACTGGATGCTTGACCTGCTTTACAGAGCTCTCTCTTCCAATAACTCAGCCCAGTTAAATTATATCTCATATATTTATAAACAAGTTACAGAACATTCTCTTGCAGCTGCACTTGAATTGTCTTTTTACTTCAGGCTTAACTGATACTCCCAAATGGATATCCAGAGCCAAGAAATATACATTGAGATTATCAGGACCAAGATAAATCTGGCTGATATGGCCATTTATTGCCATTCATCCATTGATTCATCAAACATATTGTTGAGCACCTAGTAAAAGCTTCTGCATTCTAGGCACTAGGTGCTGGATGCTAGAGCTACAGAGATGAAAGATGTGGTCCCTGCCCTCAAGCTGTGCACAGCCAAATGGAAGACTTCATGATGTAGTGGGAAAAATAACAGACTTAAAGTCAGACAGATCTGTGTTCTAATCTTGATCCTGCCTCCTATTAACTATGTTAATGTATGCAAATCCTCTCTAAAGTTTATCTTCCACATCTATATGATGGAAATAATAGTCCTACTTCACAAGTTTGATGTGAGAATTAATGACATAAAGTATAGTACTTGGAACACAGTAAACACTCAGTAGATGACATCTATGTTGTTGTTGTCATCATCCTGGGGACAGCCCCATGAATTAACAATTACAGTATTGCATGTGACATATGAGGATGGGAGAAGGTACTATAAGAACATAGTCTGCAATGGTGAGGAGGAAGAAGACTTACAAGAGGAAGGGAATTGATACCAACCTGAGCCCAGAAGGATGAGTAGCAGAAAGTCAGGCATGAGAAGGGCATTCTCAGAAGGCAGAACAATAGCACATACAAAAGCCTGGGGTGGGGAGGGAGAAACAGGCACTTTCAGGAAATGTCAAGTAGTTCATTTTGTCTGGATCTTGGGATATATGTAGGGAAGTGTTGGGAGGGCTACCAAGGAAGGGAGGGACCATGCTGTCATCTTGGCAATGGCCAAGATGGGCCCTGCACTGCTGCTCTTTCTCCACTACCCTCCTGACCTAAATAACCAGATTGTCCCATGTCTCATAGAGACCATCTCTCTCCGCCTTAGGCTTTACAGGTATGGGCTGTTTATTTCCATTTTATGTTTCTTCCCATGCCAGCCACTATAGGTGTCATAAGGGAGGAGCAGGGCTCTTATATATTCTTCAGGAGTTTCTGCTGAGAAGTTTGACCTACATTCCAACGTCATAGCAGGCTGTAAGCTTATTCAACTTCATAAAGTGCTCTGTCAGGTAGGAGAGGGCTTTATGTCTAATAAGAACGTGAAGAGAAAAATAAGTAACAACTGGTGTTCAACTACTGCAGAAACAATTCCTATGGCCAGAGTCTGTTTTTCTCACTGATGGCTTTGACCTAGACATAGCTTGGAAGGAGAAGCTGTAAACTTGCTGCTGTGTCCTATAGGCAGGTTCAGTCAAATCAAGGTGACAAGCACTAATTGAGCATGTACCTTGTGTCTAAGACTCTGCCAGGCACTGCAGAGAAAGACTAAAACAGTGGACTGAGTCTCAAAGAGTTTACTTATTGAGTTCTGAGTTCATGGTTACATAGCCAGTAGGCCCAGCAGAATTGGAAACTGAGGTCTGCAGGACTCAAGTTCACACTCTTTCTGTTATGTTATGTTGCCCTTTTGGTATTAGGCACAGATAATTTGATTCAGGCACACCTACGAAGCAAAGTACAAGCCATGGCCAATCACGACACTATATGTCTTGTTGACTTAACATGAATGAGCCTGGCACAATAGAAATCTTCATTCGATCAATGAAAGGAATATCGATTGGCCTTGCGAAGCATGAAGAGGTACAATATGACCAGGAATCTCTTGGCAAGCTCAGCTGACCCTGAAGGGGTCAAAGTTTGGGCTGCCATTCAACCCAGCTCTGGACATAGGAGAAACTTTAGTTAACCCTCACATTTGCCCTCAGAGTAAGTAAAATGGTCTCCAAGAAGCACTTGGGCAGGAGGTCCAATCTGTTACAGTGGGCTATGGAGAACCAAAGGCCAGAAGTAGCTTTAGTTGAGAAGGCTTGTGGACCATTATGTTGCCTTCATTAGATTTGGTCATTGGTGTCTGCGATTATGTGTCATGCCTTATTGGTGTTGGGGTTGGAGGATGAGGCAGAAACAGCACTAAGAGAGAGACTGGTGAAATTCAAAGGCAAAAACTTTGATAGATTAATGGAATCAACCTATATTAGTCTAAAAATTCACTTTGATAAACTATATGTCATTTGACTCTGTTACCTTTAGACACAAAGATTGCATTTTAGGCATCAGTGAGTGATACCTGCAATATCAAAAGAGAATATACAACCCGTTTGCCTTACCAAGGGACAAAGTGGAGATATGGCTTTAAATTCAGTCACTTTTAAGGGTTGGAAGAGATAAACATCTATAGAGTTACATAGAATGGAAATTGGGACCCTCTCTACACATTAACAAGGAAAATTGGCCCTAGAAAAGGTAGCCTAAATGGAGTGACTGCACTTCAGACCAAGAACACCAGCTGGTTCGCTACAGGGATGTGGAAATAAGATTCTAACTGCCTCTATCTTGGTTTTACTACCTACGTAATGGAGATAATACTTCCTTTTACCTGCCTCACAGAATTGTTGAGAAGATAAATAATGCAGCATTTTAACAGGCTCTGAGACCCTTGAAAGATGGCTTTTGTAAGTACTGGGTATGATATTATCATTGTCATTATTACCTTATCACTTTATCTTTGCAGAAAATGATGCTTGGAAAAGCTTGCTGGTCATTTTGATATCAATTTCTGGCCAACTTCTTCTTCCCTAATTTCTTTCCATGCTGATGGACATTAAGCCAATTTAACTATCCACTCAATCTCCCTAGTGTATCATGTACATCCTGACCTTTGATTCTCTGCTCCCATCATGTCCCCTGCATGCTCTTCCTCTTCCTTTTCCTCTTTCTAAATCTAGCCCTTTTCTCAAGCACTTGGAGAAGCTGTGGAGGCAAGGACTGAGTCTCCGAATGCATCCTATTCAAGCCCAATCAGGTTGGCAACTGCTAGACTTTGCATCAGGTCATTTTAAAGGTCATCAAACTGAAATATAACTTGTACACTCTTCAACTTGATTTTGATAGAGAATTATTTCCTCTGTCTTGCTTCTCTGTGCAACAGTCAGAATTGAAACTGTATATAACATATACATTATTGCGATAGTAATGGGGTGGCTTTGCAGTGACCAAACTTTAGAAGAATGGATGATCTTTCAGATGTGGGTAATAGCTGCTGCAAAGTGGAGAGGTTGTCTGAAGTATCTTCTTCCTGATGTTAGATAATGCCTTGGTTTATAGTAACTCAGTAAGTTTGCAAGAGCCCATTTTATTCCAATGTAACCAAATCTCAACTCAAATTTATGAATAATAAAGTAATCTAATATTAATAGGATAAAAGTTATCTCCTCAAAGCTAGCTTTTCTGTTACTATCAATGGACTTACCGCAAAATATCCCCCAGATTTCTATATGACCCTTTCAACATTACACAGGCTTCAGTATGCAAGGTGATTCCCAAACAGCACACTCCAGGGCCTGACCCTGAGCTAACTGTCATCACACTATCCTTTATAGGAATTGTTTTTGCTTCTGGTTTCATGATTTGGAAACACTTACTTTGGCTATGTCCATGTGTCAGTGAAACTTCTTCAGTTCATTGTCCTGCACACACTCTTGTTCCCTATGTTCCTTGTTCCCATGTGTTCCTTGTCCACATGGAGGGTGGTATAGTATGAGCTGCTGCAGGCAGCTTGAATGGTTTTTAACCCCCTCGGAAGAAGGTGACCTTTGAGTTAGTGTCCTAATGTTCTTATAAAAGGTGCCTCACATTTGTCTACTACATTTGGAGGAAACCTCCAGCCATTACCTAGAAGTGCTAAGAAAGGATCACTCAAGTCAGCTTTGTATTAAGGACAGATGTAAAGGTGGTAGACCAGAATGAGACATGGAGAAGCTGGTCCTCCATCACGCTCTCCATCTATTAAAATCCTACTCTTCTTCCAAGATCCTTATCATCCCTAACTAAACTGATTTCCCTCACCTCTGTATTTCTATACACTTAATACTCTTCTTATGACATTTACCAATTAGCTGTGTCACCAATAATTTAGCATAATGTTAATAATCAAGAAAACTTTGCATTTACATGATGTTTTAAGGTATATGAAGTTTCACAGCATGTACTATTTCATTTGACCCTTACAACTTCTTAGAAAAATTTGTTACTTCTGTAAAACTTATTTTCTTCCTCTGTAGAAGGGAATTACTTCTTTCTTAAAAGAATTGGAAAACGTATTTATGTTGTCATTCTGGGGGAAAAAATACTCATTCAAATTAAGCCTTACAAAATCACGTAATCAAATAATGCTCTTCGGGTCATTGTGAGGAGTAAATGACCTAAGGGATGTGAAAACTGATTTGTGAAATATAAAGGCACATCCAGATGCAGAACCACAAAGGCCCTAAGGTTTCTGGTGTTTGCAACTGGGTGCCAAAACAGAGATTTGAAGCAATACATGACAGGGAGAAGATTTACCTGTTCTAAATCTTCTAGATGTAGAATCTAGAATATAGATGAACTCTAATCTACCAGAAGAGTATCTGATATGGCATCTATCTGTATAACTGGTCAAACTTAGGGGCTGGTGCTCAGGGAAAAATGTCAGTCCTAGTAGGTGTGAAAGTCAATGGAATGTAGGCAGTAAGTGAAGACAGGAGTGTGAATAACATCAATGGAAGAGAATGCAGTATGAGAGAAGCTCAAGAGACCCCTTGGGATGGAGTCTCTTGGGAAAGGAAAGGAGTTGGCTGAGGAGAAGCTGAACTGGCAAGAAAAACAAAGGAAGAAATTCCAAGTTGGATACTAGATGTCAAATGAAAGGAAATGAAATTTTGGATTAGAAGCTTAAGAGCCCATTGGGAACTTTCAATATTCTAGTGGGTTGAGGAGAGAAAGGGACATGAGAAAATGGTAACAGTTAGTGGAGAGTTTGCATTGTAGGCTGTCCTTTTGAAAAAATTGGTGATGAAAGGAAACAGAAGATTGGATGGTAGCTTTGGGAAGAAAGAAATAAGACCAAGGAAATGAAAGAAAGAATAATAGCTAAGGCTTAATAATGATGTATGTCAAATATCAAACACATAGCACTTATAGAATGCCAGGCACTGTTCTAAGTAGTTTATGAAAATTAATTCCATCCTCATCACTACCCTATGAAAGAGTTATTATTATTATCCCTATTTTACAGATGAGGAAACTGAGGCATGGAATGGTTAAGTAAATTTCCCAAAGCCACATAGCAACAACAGAACTGGTAATTAAACTATAGGCAATCTGGTTCAAGAGTCCAGGTTTTAATTCATTTACCTTTCCTTTTATAATAATTTTGTAGTAACCAAACCATTAAGGAAGAAGTATTAAGACTTTTTCTTATTTTTAATGAGAAAGATTTCAACTCACTTGGATACTAAGAAGAAGGACCCAGCACCCTAAGAGATGAATAAGAATTTCTGAATAATAAAGAGAATAAGATCCCAGAGCGTATGAGTGGCTATGGTTGGAAAGTGTGTATAAAGCAGTTAGTCTTGGGCAAGAATTTGTAATAATTCTCTCTTAAACAGGAGGAAAATGGTGAAAATACAGATTTTAATTTTGAGGTTTTGAGAAGGGAATTTGAGCAAATTCATTTCAGATGGATGCTAGTAAAGTTTCTGCTGAGAGATATTGGAGGAGTGGTTCAGGACTTGAGTAGAAAAAGCTGTAGCTTCCTAAAATGCAATGAGGAGTCAGCTTTTACCAAATTGCACTGAGAGCTGACTAAGTCCACCTGGTATGATTACTAAACACCTCCTGTATTCAAAGCCATATGCTGGGATCTCAACTTCCATTTGTCACAGCTTTTAATCAGTTGAGAAAAATACAGAAGAAGCACTTAGGAAACAATAGAAGACAAGATCAAATATCACTTGTGCGGCTTAATGCTTTTCATGGAGCTCAGAGAAGGGAGCGGTCAGAGGAGTTGGAGAAAGGCTGTAGCTTGAGCTGGTCCTTAAAGATCAGGAGAATTTGGAGGATAGCGTTGAAGGCACAATTTTTGGTGGTGGAGAAAGTGAGAAGAACAGAAGAATCGAAGGAAGAGAGGCAGGCATTAAGAGGTACTCTTGGGGCCAGGCACAGTGGCCCATGCTGTCAGGCAGAATTCTGGGAGGCCAAGGCAGGAGAATGGCTGGAGGCCAGGAGTTAGAGACCAGCTTGGGCAACATAGTGAGACCCCCATCTCTTATTTAATAAAGAAAAGGAGGCACTCTTGGTAAAAGCACAGGGACTAGGGGCCAGGAAAGCAGTGATAGTTCAGGCCAAAAGTAATCCTACCCAATGACCCACACCTGGTCTGGATCCCCTCAGGCCCCACGATCAGTCTTCTTAGCTACTTCATCCCTGCCTTGCTTTTCTCCGTAGCAAGAATCACTTCCTGATACACCATATTAAAATTAATTTATTTATATTTCCTAGAATGTAGGCACTGTGAGGGCAAGAATAATTGTTTGAATCACTAGTGTATCTCCTAGGTCTACATCAAGTTTGGCTTATAAAAGGCTCTCAGTAAAGATTTGCTCAAATACAGCAGCAGTCTCAGGGGTTACCTGGGGTCCCTCCAGCATAGGCTCAGGAATTTTTGGCTCACAACCTGCTGTGAAGAAAAGCCTGACCTAGACAGAAGTGACAGCCTGCTTCTCAAACAGAAGCTCTTTAATACCCAGGTGACAATAAAACTCTCAAAAATTAAAGGCAAGGAAGGGTTCCTCTAGAACTGGGGACTGAGGAAGGCTTCCCTGAGGAAGTGGGGGAGAAAGTGTTTAAGAACTGGTGGATTTTAAGCTAATTGATCAGAATAGTTTAAGTCCTTACCAAGGGATTTACAGGGGCTGCATCAGCTCTGGTAAAAGGGACAGTTTGTTCCAGAGTTCTCTCCTAGGGAATGAGCCTTTCCTCAGATCCTGGTCCAGGTAACAAAAGCCTCTTATATTTTTACCAGGTTTTAAAGACTGTCCAATAGGGAAAAAATAATTTTTGCTCCACACATTAAAGTTTAAAATTGGCCTCAAAGTAGGAAACAAAGCACATATTGCTCAGAGGCCAAGAGTCACACGTCTAAGCAGTGCCCAGTGATGGAGTTGATCCATGGCTGGTATTACCATTGTTCAGAAAGCATTCACAGCGATCCTGGGTCTGGGTCCTGTGCCCATCTCGAGCTGCCAGTTCCTTCAGGCATTAGCAGAGTTATATAAATGAATCAGCCTCTCTATGAAGGGGTAATTCTATTTTCCTGTTCTGTAAAATGAGTATGAGAGTCCTCACTTGCTCTCCACAGCCCCACGTCTGCAGAAGGAAGGAGATCTGCTCTCACCTGTGAACACCTTGTGTTCCATAAAAAGAGAACATTCGCTGTTAGTCAGTGGTACTGCTGTTTTGAAAGCCTATTGGCTATTTGTCAGGAGAGGTCATTTGTCACGAGAGGTGAGCTGGCAATTTTCTGAGAACCTTGGCACATGCCTGCAATTTCCCAAGGAGAGGCCTTTTGGCTTTTAATTTTCTTCCCCCAGAGAAAACCAGAAAGGTCCCCACGCCCCCAGCTTTGTAAAATACCCAGAAGGAAAGACTCAGTAAGAAGCCTCTGATTGCCTGCTAGGAAAGGGTAGGCAGGTGGGGAAAATCTGGTTATACCTGTCAATCCAGCCTCCTCAGCTGAAATGGCAATCATGAAGAGAAATGCCCATCCCTCCAGCTATAATGCGCTTGGTGACAATTTCCTATTGAGAAGAGAGGCAGCTGGGACTTGAGCCAAACTCCCTGAAGCCAGGACAGCTCTGCAAGAAGTGGGTGCCTGCTTGAGCTCTAGTCTCAGTCAGGGTTGATAAAACACAGTGCTGGAGGGCTAGACTTTGATACCCGTCTCGATGCTCCCTGGCAAAGGCCTGCATGTGTCATTGTCACCTGACTGATGAGTAAGGCGAAAGTGTCAAACTCCAGTCCAGAAGATTGATGTGGCAGTGTTTGGCTGAGGCAGCGCTGGAGAGTCAGTCTAGCCCCAGGATCAACAGAGGGGCTTGGGTTTCTCACCCCATTCTCCTCCCCACTCTCCCTCACTTCCTCATCTCCTGCAGTGGACACAAACTCTCCTGAAGAGGCAGAATTACATGGTGAGGACTGATCTATACAAACGATACCTCGGTTCCAACTGGCTCCACCACTTGGTAACTGTTTGTTTTTTGGCAAATCACTTAACTTTTTTTTTTTTTTTTTTGAGACGGAGTCTCGCTCTTGTACCCCAGGCTGGAGTGCAATGGCGCGATCTCAGCTCACTGCAACCTCTGCTTCCCAGGTTCAAGTGATTCTCCTGTCTCAGCCTCCTGAGTAGCTGGGATTACAGGTGCCTGCCACCAAGCCCGGCTAATTTTTGTATTTTTAGTAGAGATGAGGTTTCACCATGTTGACCAGGCTGGTCTCAAACTCCTGACCTCAGGAGATCTGTCCGCCTCGGCCTCCCAAAGTGCTGGGATTACAGGTGTGAGCCACTGCACCCAGCCTACTTAAGTTTTATGTGCTTTAATTTCGTCAAATCCATCTGTAATAGAAGAATGAAAATAATGATACCTACTCCAAGTTCTACGAGAATTAAAACAATGAGCACGTGCACAGTGAATAGTGCCTGGCACAGGGGCTGTACTCGATAAATGGCAGTATTGAGTAATAACAATGATACTCCTTACAGCCCTCTGAAGGTTGCAGCTGCAGGCTGAGCCTGGCGGAAACAGCATGGAATATCAAGTTGCTAAAGAAAGTTGTTTAGCAACTTTCATGGGCCAACCCTTCCCCTTCCCTGATCTTGAGAAAATTGTATTACTTTTGCATCTTTATAAAACTCAGAATTGTTCTCTGACACCTTAGCTATCTCACCTCACCTCACCCCGTTTATAAAGCTACAGTGGCCTTGGCCATACGGCTACCCACCCCCATAACACACAGACACATTCCCCAGGGGGCAGGATTCATGTAGTCACTTTCCTTTTAGCTTCTCCAGCCCTTAAATTATATTTCCAGGGAATTTGGGGAAAAAATCAATAACCACCCCAAAAACCTAGGTACCAAATGTGTTTTCTCTATCTGTGATTTAGCGTCTCAGAAAACAGAGGCCTCCATATGATGTGCCCATCAGGCCGAAAGTTAATTCACATTTCCAGACTGCCCACATTTCTAATAATTCACATTTGCAGTCCTCTGCTGCAAGATTGCCCTGTACCAAGCCCTTTCAAAACCTCTATCACCGACTTGGGTGAGGGATAGGTTGAAGAGTATCATAATGCAGTGGAAGCAACTTGAAAGCCATGTTCTGCTGTGGAGGCTGGATGCGTAGTAGAGATAACAGTTAAAAGTCGACTCCAGTGCTTCTGGGATATCAGTGTGCCTCTAATTCACCTGGAGAATGCTTTAAAACATAGTATCCTGGGTCTCACCCCAGAGTTGGAGATTCCATAGATCTGTGATGGAGCCTGAGAAGTTGCATTTATAACAAGTTCCTAGGGAAATGGGAAGGATGCTGCCAGGGGAGCATATTTTTAGGGCCACTAATTTACACAAACTCAAGGGATTCCCCAGCTTCTCTCTAGCCACCCAAAGTCACTGGTTTCTTGTTATTCTTTAATTCTTTTGTGCAGCAGAGCAGCACAGCAAATAATGCTGCCATTAGGAGAGCAGGCTCTGGGGCCAGATCACCTGGGTTTGAATCCTGGCCTCATTTTACAAGCTATGTGACCCTGGCCAAATTGTTTAACCTCTCTGTGCCCCAGATTCCTCATAAAAATACATACTGATATTTTCTGACTGCTTACTATGTACTAGGCATAGTTTCAATGTATTTACTATTAATTTGTTGATTCCTATAAGACTAGGAGGTAGATGCTATTGTCCCCAATTTACAGATGAAGGAATTGAGGCACATCGAGGGATAATAATAGTAAACACGTTATTATTGTGTAGATTAAATAAAATAATCCATGCTAAATTTTAGTTTGAGCTTATGAGAATGTTATTTATACTTACTGTGGAAGCCAAGATTGGAAGGTCCTCTCCTTTCTTTTGAAAACTTTAAGGACGTTTCTAAGAGGATGAACCATTGTGCTTTCATCTGAGTCCTATGGACAGGATCTAGCAATCATATCTCATATCCTGTCCCCCATTTAGGTCCTCCCACAAGAGAAGGGTTTCTCCCTTGCAGACTTTCTGTCTCCAGAGAGCTGCCACAGTTCTAAGGGCCCCAGGGCATGTGTGGGTGGAGCAGTGGGAATGGGGGAGGCATCCAGAAGGAAGTCTGCTTGAAAGCAATGGTGTGTGTGTGCCTGATTAAGCAGGGAGTCCTGTATGAGACCTGACAGGGGCAGCTCACAAGAATGCAGGCAGTTTGCAAGCTCACTAGACCAAAAGAGGAAAGAGGGAGAGGAGAGAAAATGCCCGGAGCCCCAGAGCTGCGCCAGCACATTCCAGCGTGGCCGACACTTGCTGATGGCCCTTTGTTTTTCTACCAGAGCTGGCGAGTAGGGGATAGATACCCGGGCATTGCTTTTCCTGACCTTGACACATTTTAAACTTTCTTTTTCAGATGAGGACAGAAGGCTTTCTAAAGTAAACCTAGGTTGAATGTGAATACTAATTGGTATTTAATCACCATCATTAAATACCATCAGAGTAGCTATAAGTAAAACATTCTGATATGCAGGGAAACATCACTCAATTCTAACCAGTTATGCCGGCTGCTGAACCTCTTGTCTGTTCCTACACCCTGCCATGTCTTGGGATCAACTAATATCTTCTCTGCCCTTGGGATGTCACCTCCCCCAGATGGTTCTTTGATTCCCTTTCTCAACCTCATCTCTCACCAGGGCTGGATTAGGTGCTGATCCCAGATGCTCTCATAGCCCCTGTTCTTACCATATTATTTCATGATGGCTTGTTTAGTTGTCTGCTTCCTCCATTCAAGAAGTTATAACCGTCTTATTCATTTGATTTCCCAATGCCAAGCACAGTGCCAGGCAGATAATAGGCAACTACTAAATCTCCATTGATAACTATTTTGTGCATACTGTTCTCCCACCCAGCCTTTGCTATCCTGCTAAGTTCTGTGGGCCCTCCATTCCTCAAAGACCTAATTCCTACACTCACAGAGAACAGTAAAAGCAGAAACTGTGAGGCATTCTGCTTAGTTAGTGGTAAACCCTGGAGTGAGAAATGTTTGACGTGTTCCAGCTTAAACTAGGGGTAAATGGATTGAGTGAACAAATGGGAGGTGACTGCCCAGTGTGAATTGGTCAGAGTGATGGATGGATGAGAGGTATGTCTAAGCAGAGACAGAAGAGCACAGGCTTACACAGAAGGCCTCAATAATCCACTTGATGCCTTTCTAGATACCTAGTTCCTCCCATGTTAACAATTCTGATGAGAGCAGATGCTCTGGAAGACCAGCTTTCCAGCAAGCCTTTACCATACTGATGAGGGCCATAGGCTGGCTAAGCCTGGTGTTATAGGACTCGCCACATCCAAGGGGTGAATTATATTCTGGCCTAAATCTGAGCCTTAAAGATGTGGCTTAGATTCTGCTGGCAGACATACCTCTCTGTACCACTTCTCAGTCCTCATCATTGCAGACTTTTCTTCTCTCATCAGTTAGTCCTAAATTATATCCTTGGTCATAAGGGAACCAGGAGGAAAAAGTGTATGGGTGGAACTTGTTAATGAAAAATCCAAATTATGTAAAATATTTTAAAAGGGTTTATTCTGAGTCAGTATGAGTGTCCAGTGCCCAAGGAGAAACACAAACCCAAGAATCCTTGAGTAAGTGGTCCCATGGCAGTCAGATTACATTTTGGTTTTATGTATTTCAGGGAGGCAGGAGTTACAGGCAAAGACATACATCAATACATGGAAGAGATATATTAGTTCCACCTGAAAAGGCAAGCTATCTTGAAGTGGGAAGGGGAGTGCTTATAGGTTACAGGTGAATTTAGAGATGCTTTAATTTATAATTGGTTAAAGGAGTAAGGTTCTATCTACAACTTGAAGTCAATAAAAAGGAATGTCTTAAATTAAGATTAGGATGCTCTGTAGCCAGACTGATAGTCTGTAGGCATGACTTAACCCTTATCTTCTATGGCCTTAGTCTTGTGTATACTTTGGTATCTTATTACCAGTTTGCTTTGTTAGCCTTATGATCTCTGTTTTAACAGTAATGCTGGTCAGTTGTGCCTAAACTCCAAAAGGTGGGAGTATAACAAGGTAGGTCCAACCTTCTTGCTGTCATGGCCAGGAATTAAGTTTTTAAGGTTTCTCTGGGGTCCCCATGGCCAAGAGAGGGTTCAGTTGGTGAAGAACTTAGTATTTTAAGTTTACAAACTGGATGGATACCTCAAAGGGCATCTGTTAATAGATCAGTAGGGTCCCTTTTTGGTAGGAGACAGGCAATGAAGATAATGTTCAGAGTCTAGGAAGGCCTATTAGTTTGCCCTGGGTAGGATACAGTTGGGGCTCAGAAAACAATACCCTAGAATGAAGGCCTCAGAAACAGCCTCAGGAGCAAAAGGTTTTCTTTGACTTGCTGCTACCCTCTTGTCTCCCAGTCCCCTTTCTCCCCTGAGACTAATCATAGAAACCAGAATCCCTCTTCACCAAGGTGGGTCAGAGAAACCAGAGGCCTTTTTCCCTAAAGCTAGCCATAAAAACTAAAAATATTACTCTAACGTTTCCTCTTTCTGTGTAAAAACTGTCCATAAAGAAATTATCTGACTTACCTTGTTTGACTGTAGGTCATAAGACCCCCGATTGCAAAGAGGGCTCTGCCCCAAACTCAGAAGGAAGGAGTGCATGCTCTGAGGCTAAGAAGAATCTAGGCAGACAGGCCTTGCTGGTTTTCCCCACTCAGTCTACTAGCATTAGATCATACCTATTTTGTCCAATCATATTTCTACACAGCTTTCCATACTTTGTTGAACTAAGCATAAAAATGAACCATTTCCCCTTTATCTTTCAGTCTTCAGTCTGAAGGTTCCTGAATACACATGTTAAATAAATTTGCCTGCCTTTTCTCCAATTCATCTGCCTTTTGTGAGTTGATTTTTTAGTGACTCTCTGGCCCCTACAGTACCTATGCGTGCACCTGGTGCAGAGGACCCCATGATTTTAATGCTATCCTTGGTGACTGATTGCTCTCTGTCCATAGTTCAATGTGTTTCAGATTCTCCCTTTGTTGCTTTTGTATGCATGTAGTTTTCTTAACATGAATATAGGCTTTTGGTGCTTCCTTTGTATTTTAGCAGTTATAGGAACTTGGGATGAGGGGAAGAGGAAAGACAATGCTTATTGAAATTATATAAAAATCAAGAAAGGCATGGGGGACAGAGCTTCAGTCCCATCTATTGCCTTTCCAATCTAAGACTAAATTTAGTGTTCTGATTTTATGGACTTTATAAACTTCTAAATGAAAGTTTATGCAAAACATCTATGATACAGAAACAGGCTACAACAAAAACATGAGTGGTAATCTATTATGAAAGCTCGTAAATTTTTCTGAGGATGCTAGGAAGCTCAAGTGTCCACCATCAGGGAGAATCCTCTATTACCCCCGTGTCCCAAACACTCTAAGCAAGACCCAAACACTCGAAGCAAGACAAAGTTAAGCAAGACCAGAGCTACATCCTTATTTTGGAATAAACTTTGGATTTGGCTGTACCCAAGCATCACACTTCAGTGAGCAATGGAGGCCAGATTCAACAAGACATCACAAGGGAATCTCATCCCTGGGACAAGTTCTTTTTTTTACACAAACATTAAAACTAACTGAGAGATCTGGCATAGCAAAGTGGGTGATCTCCCTAGCATTCAAGAAGAAATAACTAAAGGAAGATAGATTGGTTGTCTTCAAATATTTGAAAATTTTTTGTTATTGGAGGGGAGTGGCTGGCTCTGTACTATTACTATAGATCAATAGGGTCCCTTTTTGGTAGGAGACAGGCGATGAAGATAATGTTCAGGGTCTGGGAAGGCCTATTAGGGGAGAAGTAGAAGAGTGGAAGCATAAATACATTGATTTCACCTCGGCATGAGAAACAACTTTATTTTATTTTATTTTATTTTATTTTATTTATTTATTTATTTATTTATTTAAGATGGAGTTTTGTTCTTGTCGCCCAGGCTGGAGCGCAATGGTGCGATCTCAGCTCACTGCAACCTCCACCTCCCAGGTTCAAGCAATCCTCCTGCCCCAGTCTCCCAAGTAGCTGGGATTACAGGTGTCTACAACCATGCCTGGCTAATTTTTGTATTTTTAGTAGAGATGGGGTTTTGCCATGTTGGCCAGGCTGGCCTCAAACTCCTGACCTCAGGTGACCCACCCATCTTGACCTCCCAAAGTGCTGGGATTACAGACGTGAGCTACCACACCCAGCCAAGAAACAAGTTTCTGTCAATTCCAGCTACCTGAAATTCGACAGTCTGCTTTTGGGGTAATGAACTTCACACTGAAGACATTTTCAAAATATTTAGTTTACTTTCTTAAATAAGTGATATATACAACACAATGATATTCAAAAGGAACAAAAAGTTATATTATGCAAATTTCACCTCCTTCCAACCCCTTTTTCCTAAACATTTCTTTTTCTTCTGAAGAGGCAATCTTTATTACCTGGCATTTGGTCAAAGGCCAGACAACTCTGTGAAGAATATTGTAAGTGGTCCTCGGCTTCTGGCATTGGACAAAATGACTTCTGGGGACCTTCCAACTCTTGAATCTCCTTCTTTAAATTTGCAGGCTATCATCCTTAAGGTTCTAGAACAAAATATGAATTCACTGTGCAAGGGTTGGGTTGAGGACTTATAACTTGACAGTGGTAATGCTGGGCTAGTTCTAGGAAGCCCTTATGGCAACAGGCAGCTTGCAACATGACACAAGTCAAATATCTGAGAGAAAATGAATTTAGACATCTGGACAAAGCTTTTAGGAATCCTTTTGCCAAATGTAGTCCTCCCACCCACCCATTTGAAGTCAAAGACAGAAATAGAACTGCAGGGTAATTGGAAAGCAGAAACAAGAGTTGGTGAAGGAGTTTAGGAAGGAAGGGAGGAGACAGGATGGGGATGGAGTGGCATGGAACAGTGATGGTGCTGTCAGGGACTGCTGAAGGTTCTAACAGCGGTGACTGGACACAATGGCCTTTCAAATTGTCCATTGGAAAATCCCACATGCTCTTCTTGTTCCTTATTCCTGGCTATCCCCTGCCTTCTCCAGATTTCTCAAATGCCTCTAAAACCTCTTGTCACATTACCTATAAAGCGTGATTTATTCCCCTGACACACAGAGCCACCTATAACTGCATAAATGGAGTCTCTTTTTCACATATCTTGGAAAATTCAAAGGCATTTTTTACCCTGAAGGTAATCTTAAGCCTCTGTTTCTGACAGATGAGTTTGGTTACAGCCTTCAAGGGTATCCAGATCTCACAAATCCAGGTGGCATCTGTCCTATTTCGGGAGCTTGGCTACTTCCCCAGCACAAATGGAGGAAAGTGAAAAGGAGAAGGTCTTTCAAGTAGGGCTCAAGACTGACCTTCAATAGAAGGTACAAGAGGCCACCTTGCATAGCTCTGGTTCAGCTTTTTAGAGGGAAAACAAATAATAAAATCATTTTATTATTATGATTGTTTCAATGGCCATTATTCATTTTAAAGGCCAAGAAGTCAATATTTATAAAATGTAAATTGAAGAAAAAAATGTCTAGACATATTTTTGTGTCAGCAATAACAAAGTACATGACAAGCAGAATCAAAAAGTCATTAAGGATTTTCTTATTCAAGATAGTTTTGCAAGATATCTCAAAGAACAGAGTGTTACAGAGTTCTATGCTTGGAAGCGGGTTTGGCGTGAGTTTTATAAGCATCTCCTCACCTACAAAGCACTTATGAACACTCCGTTCAAGAACCTTCACCAAGGAGATTTCTGGAAGTAGAGCTGGGCTGCGGCTGGAGTTGTGAGCATTATCCAAGTCACTTGAGACAACATTGTGCAATAGAAACACCACATCTGCTGAAGACAATGGTGGTATCAAGGATAAAAGTAATGTTATGAAGATCTAATGTATTTAAGTACCTACCACAGAAACATTTGCTGGGTACTCGGCATGTATGGTATGTTCTTATTTTTGCCTCAATACTCATGAGATAACGAATCATTGCAACCTTGTTTTGCAGATTAAGAAGCTGAGGCTCAGAGACATCAAGCTACTTTCCCAAGGTCACTCAGCCAGGAAGTGAAGGAGCCAAGACACAAATGCAGACTTCTTGACTTCTCAGATGTCTGCTAACTCCTATGGTAAACTATGAGGAGTCAGCCTAGGAGAAAAGAAGAAAACACAGTAGAATGATTTCACAGAATGAGCTTAGGTAAGAAGAAAGGGAACAATTAGAAAAGTGAGTAGTAGGAAAAACAAGAGGGACCAAGTGACATGCAAAAAGTAGACTGAGGTGAGTGATGTGGAACTAAATGTGTAAATGACCAATTGGCTGAGACCTGCCTTTTATTTGATGTTTGCGTGGTAGAGTAGGTATAAGCCTTAGAGGAACCCTGCTGGCATGGCTATCATCTCGTACCCCCAGCAAGGCTCCCCACACCAGGACAGGGCAGAACTGGGGAAGGAAGTATATGTGCTTCAGGGGCAACTTGGGCCCCAGGTTCAGTCCTGCAACCTATAACCAGAACCCTGTGTGTCTGGCTCTGAATCTGTCCAGAGTGTATTGTGAAGAGGATGTATTGGCTTAAAGGAGTCACACTGGGCTGAAAATGTGTATCTCTGAGGAACATGTCACAGCATACTCATCCCAAGCATTCATGTATAGGAAACCCTATTAACTTAGCAGCATGAGAAGTAGAGAAACTTTTATCAAAACCTATGTGAATGATGTAAATTGTGGGAAAATGCAAATAACGATCTACTTGTCTTGGTGAACAATGCTTATTGCAAAATACATGTAAACTAAAAATAAAATCCTAAACCACCCCCCTTCCCCACCAACTGAGCAGCTCTCCTCTTGGTCAAAGGGACCCCAGAGAAACCTTAAAAACTGGGAGTGCCTAAACTCCAAACTGTTGTGCCTAAACTCCAAAAGGGAGAGAGTATAAGGGAGAGTCCGACGTGCCTTGTTATATTCTCTCCCTTTTAGGTACAACAACTGACCAGCATTAATGTTAAAATAAATATCATCAGACTAACAGAACAAACTGGTAATAAGATACCAAATTATAAACAAGACCAAGGCCAAAGAAGGCAAGGGCTAAGTCACGCTGACAAACAATAAGTCATGCTAAACATGTCATATTGTGGCTGACTCTGATGTAGTATTCATAACTTAATTCCTTTCTGTTAACTCCAAGCTTTTAGACAAATTTTTGTTCCTTTAATTGCAGATTACAGAATCTCTGAATCCACCTATAACTTGTAAGCCCTTGCTTCAAGATATCCCACCTTTTCGGCTGAACCAATGTATACTTTCCAGGTATCAATTTATTCTTTTGCCTGTGACACCTACCTCCTTGAAATGTATAAAGTCAATCTGTAATTTAACCACCTTAGGACCAAACTTGTTGGGTTTGTATTTTTCCTTGGGCTGTGGTCACTCGTATTTGCTCAGAATAAATATTTTAAAAATATTTTACAGAGTTTAGTTTTTCTATTAACACACACAAAAAAGTATTCCTGGTGTGTCACAAATAAGCATTTCAGTATAGTGATTAGAAATAACCTTCTTCAATCTAATCTCCACTATTACAAAGATCTAAAATTGGTAACTGTGGCTCGAGCACATTCAAACTTGGATTTGAGTTTTTCCCTTGTTCACGCAAACCTCAGCCCTGTTGGAGAGGGTTTATGCATGCTAAGGTTTCTTTCTCGTTTGCTTAGAGGAAGAGGTGCAGCATGCAGAGGAGGGATCTATATATACTTCTTCAATTGTTCATACTAGGTTAGAGGCAGAAAACTGTTTCAGCCCTTGGTAGTTCCCACAGGACATCACCTATGTGCTTTTCTAAGCATGAAGCTTTATTATACTGTCGAATTTCTGTTCCCAAGCCAACTCTGAGTATCCCTTCTTCCCTTTGAGGGCTAAATGCATTGAAACCACTCAGTACTGACTTGCTTTTGAATACAGAGAGCCAACCTCTGGTGTGCTGGAGTTGATTCCTACTGGTTATGAAAGTGATGAAAGTGATTGTTAACTTCCAAAATGTTGTGAGTTGGTTGTTAAGCCACTGGTATCTTGAAATTGGTTATGCTAGAAGATTTACACCACAGAAACTGGTGAATGATACAAATGAAGGCATTAAAAAAAAAAAAAAAGAGAGAGAGAGAGAAGAAGCCATGATTTGGCTGTGCGCAATGGCTCACACCTGTAATCCCGACACTTTGGGAGGCTGAGATGGGCGGATCACCTAAGGTCAGGAGTTTGAGACCAGCCTGACCAACATGGTGAAACGCTGTCTCTACTAAAAATACAAAAATTAGCCAGGCGTGGTTGTGGGTGCCTGTAATCCCAGCTACTTGGGAGGCTGAGGAAGGAGAATTGCTTGAATCCGGGAGGCGGACGTTGCAGTGAGCCAAGATCACGCCATTGCACTCCAGCCTGGGTGACAAGAGTGAAACTGTCACAAACAAACAAACAAAAAACTTGAGCATCTACTAAGCAACAGACCATATAGTAGGCATAAGAGCTATAGAGGTAGATATGTGATCTTTGGACTTTGGACTAGAAGAGATTTCATCAACTTTGAAATGTTCCCTGACCATTCTTTTGCCTACTGCTGAGAAAAGTGAATAGCTTTGAAGCTATTCCCACTTGAGACTGAAATATTCTGAAGTCTCTCCCACTTGCCATGATCAAATATCCCAAGAAAGGCGTTTCAGAAATTTATACCCAATTAATCTCAAAGCAAAATCTTTAGAAATGGCAGAAGAAAATGATGGAAGAATCCCTAACTCTTCAGACATCTTATTTCCCTCCTAATTCTTATTCTGGTTTCTTGGGGGGTTTTTCACACCAAATAAATGAACATAGGGTAATTTAGGGCATTTTCTTTTGCTAGTGCCTTTCAGATTGCTGGGAACCAGTTCATAGGGAATTCATAAATGTTATTTATTATATGTTCATGCCACTTATTATTGTTCAATATATGATTTTCTCTTAAGCTTGCCCCTCTCCATTTTTAATTCCATAGCTCTGTGTCCAGAATGAAAAATGCCAAAGAGAAAAAGAGACCGACTTGGGTTATATGACTCAAGAACCCCTGTTGGCTGGAGCTGGAATCTGGCCTCCTTGTTCTGTCGTTACCGATCTGCTGAATGACCTTGAGCTATCACTTTCAGAATCAGTGTGTGATGGGATGGTATTTCCACTAACAAGCATATTTAAAGAATTAACTGGAGCCCTCTATCATACTTAGAAAAGGTAAAGGTAATTGGGTATTATGAATCCAGTGCCAAGCTAGTTCAATAGAGAGGCTTTGCATTGTGTAGATTATGGAACGCCTTGGATCTCTTACCTCTAAGAACCATAATCAGCTTAAAAGGACCTGAAACGGTGAATGCTCAGAATTTCCTGTTCGGGATAAGAGTTGATGCTGTGGTTGCTTGCAGGAAATAAAGCAGGATTAGGTAACAGCATCAAAGACCTGGGTCACTGGAGACTGTGACTCCTGACATGCTGTTAAGCAGAACTTGTAACTGACAAAAAAATGGAGTGAATCCCAGACTTCAAATGCATGGAGTCAGGAGTGAGTTGAGAGGTGGGGGAATTGCAGATTTTTCTGTATTTCTTTCTTTTTCTGTTGGGTTTTAATTCTTCCTTTGCTGATCCTTATAGGATAATTCATTTTAAAACCTCATTTTTAAGTGTGCTCATTTTTAACCCTCCTTCTTTTAAATATTTAGCCATTTTTAAAATTCTAAGCACTTTTCAGAATACCTGCTCTGTGTTACAGGCTGGGGATACACTGGAGAAAGAAATGCCACATCTTCTCCCAAAGGAACACATAGCCTGTGGGGGAGGGAGAGAAGGAAACTATGTCAGCAGAGTATGATGAGGAACATGATGCAGCAGATCACGGGAAAGTAAGAGCTTATGGGAAGAGTCCCTAAGCCAAGCTGAGTATATTAGGGGGAGCTTCCTGGAAGAGCTGATATCTGGACTATTTTAAGGACAAATTGATATCAGCCAGGTGAGTGAGTGGGAAAGAATAGTTCAAGGAGAAGGAAGAATATGTACAGAGATATAAAAGAGGAAGGCAATTGAGGGAGCTCTAAGTAAAGCTGGAGCTTAGGGTTTGATCTGGGAGGAGTCGCAGGGGATGAGAAGCAGAGGCCAACCCTGGAATGCCCCTGTAGGCCATACTAAAGGACAGTTTATCCAGGGGGAAAATGAACAGCTATTGAAGTATTTTAAGCAGGCCTTATTAGAATTGTGATTTAGAAAACTTTTTTTTTTTTTAATAATAGTACGATTAGTTAATATTTATTGAGTTCCTATAATTCTAGGCATATTTTAAGCACTTTTCTTGATAAAATGCATTTCAGTCTCACAACAACCTTGCCCAAAGCCATAAGGAAGCAACAAGGTTTGGACCAGGATACAAACCCAGTCAGGCTGCAACCAGTGACCCTACTTTTAGCCACTAAGTTGTAAACATATCTTACCTTGTTGTTTCTCAGTGACAAATACCCATTCTCATTGCTTATCTTTTCCTTATTGTTTTTGAATTTTAAGCCAGTATATTCTAGCAATTCTCATGTACAAAAAAGAGATCCAACTTTGTGAAACCCTCCAGATTTTATTGTAAGGCCTAGGGGGCTTATTAATTGGAAAGAATGAGCAGAAAATTCCATACTTACTGGACATATATTTTTGCCTTTCTGAGGCAGTTGTGTGGTTGCTCAATGAAGATAACTCTGAAAGGCACTTCTCTTTGTTTCACTCTGAGCTTTGCTTAGAATTTGTAAGAATCCCTATTCTGGGTTCTGTTTCTGGATCCCAGAATGAATTGTTCCTCTTTTAGGAGCCTAGGAGAAAGAAAATTTATCTTCTGTATCTCATTTGGAGCCAGTTTTTCGGATTCAAATTCCCAGTTAATAAGGAACCCAGTTCAGAAAAATTAAATCAGAGTTAAATGAGGGATAGTTAAAAAAATAAAAAGAAATATGTCTTTCATTTATAGAGGACAAATCTTATGCCTTTAGGAAGTCTCAGATTGTGCAGAACTCCTGAGATATACTCACAAACATCAAATCTTACTTTTATTCAGTCAATCAACTAAATATTACGAAACAGCTGCTATGTGCCAGCTATGAGATAGAGACGTAGAGACAGCAAATATGCTAACTAGAGATAAAGAAATGATTAAGTCATGGTTTCTCCCTTTAGGCCTAATGGAGGATGTCAGAATCACTAATATTTCAATGCAGGTATTTGTCATCTTCGTTTTTCTATATACCTCCATCTCCCCCATGACTCTCGCCTCATGAATCCTTTGACTTGCAAGCAATCCTAAAATATTCCTACCCCTGAAATCCTGCAATCTTGGACAGCCATTCTCATCTAGGGAGAAGAAAGATGGTTCCTAACCTGGACAAGCTGGCTGAGCCAGTTTGTCACCAATCCATCATGTCTTCCTACTTTCCCATTTGACTAACAAATGACTAGACATACTTTAGCCTGTGTTGTTGTTGTAGGGCTATTTGAGAGATATTGGACTGTGGCCATTTTCTAAAGGGAAATGGGAATGTTTTTATTTCAAGCCATCTGGAAAGAATTACTGTTACTTTAAGCATTGAAAACAGAAATATCTCCAAAAGAAATATCATTCAAGGCCAGGCACAGTTGCCCACATCTGTAATCCCAGCACTTTGGGAGTCTGAGGCAGGAGGCTTGCATGAGCCCAGGAGTTTGAGACCAGCTTGGGCAACATGGCAAGACCTTGTCTCTCCAAAAAAATAAATCAAATTAGCTGGGTGTGGTGATGTGCACCTGTAGTCCCAGCTGCTAGGGAGGCTGAGTTAGGAGGATTGCTTGAGTCTGGAAAATGGAGGCTGTGAGGAGCCATGATTACACCACTGCACTCCAGACTCCAGCCTGGGCAACAAGGTAAGAGAAGGAAGGGAGGAAGGAAGGAGGGAAGGAAGGAAGGAAGGAAGGAAGGAAGGAAGGAAGGAAGGAAGAAGGAAGGAAGGAAGGAAGGAAGGAAGGAAGGAAGGAAGGAAGGAAGGAGGGAAGGAGGAAGGAAGGAAGGAAGGAAGGAAGGAAGGAAGGAAGGAAGGAAGGAAGGAAGGAAGGAAGGAAGGAAGGAAGGAAAGAAGGGAGGGAGGGAGGGAGGGAAGGGGAGGCGAAGGGGAGGGGAAGGAAAGAGGGGAGGGAGCGGGAGAGAGAGAAAGAAAAAGAGAAAGGAAAGAAAAAGAAAGAAAGAAAGAAAGAAAGAAAGAAAGAAAGAAAGAAAGAAAGAAAGAAAGAAAGAAAGAAAGAAAGAAAGAAAGAAAGAGAAAGAAGAAAGATCCTTTAGAGAGTTCTGAAAAGCCCAGCTCTTTGACCACAAGTCAACCCCATTCCTTCTCCAAACATACCAATTCCTCCTTGGGAAGGCATAAGTTATGAGATGCCAAATGCAATGGGTGAAGATCGGTTGTCATGGAAATGAAGCTAGAGTGTGAGTAGTTCATTCAGTCTCATACCCCCTTTCTAACCAGACACTGATCTAGGGAAAGAGCTGAGCAGACTGCCAAGGAGCTAAAAGAACAATTGGATCAGAGAGTCCCATATCAAGGAGCTTTGCCCTCTCAGTATTTTTCAGGAGAGCCCATCTTTCTCATTCTTGAATGAAGGAGGACATGGAGAACTGTGAGTAAGTGAGGTTTGGAGTGAATTTTACATAAACCCCATTAACCACCTTCTCCTGTTTTCTTTCTTCTTCTCTCTTTCTCTCTACCTACTCCTCTTGTTTTCCACTTTATACTGCCCATTTCCAATAGTATTATAGCTCTTTTCCATACTCCCAAGAGTTGACAAACCAGTTACTCAACTATCATCTTCACTTCTGTAGTCATCACTAACCACAAGTGACAGGTCAACCCTCTGAACTGGAGAGACAAGAGGTGCCTTTTACAAAGAAAATTAGGGCAGTCTTCTCAAAGAGAGATGACAATCTCAGCTGTTCCTAAACATACCATTGCATTCAAACTTCCTAAGAGTATCACTGACAGCATTTTTGTATAGTGCACCAGTTAATGACACCTTGATTTTACAGATATAAAGGTTTAGTCATATTTGTTTCACCTGTATTGGTATAACACAGTATCAGGCCATAGTGAGTGTATATGGTATTACCTGCTCAGCCCTACCCACTTACTTTGAAAACTATGTCTCTCCTTCCACACCATTTCATCCTTATAGAGTTCTTATTTAGTCCCATCTGAATGATTATAATCAATTATTTGATGGTAGGGCACACTTCCAAGTTGGGTCTGGTGCCTTCTAGATCTTTGGGCTTGAGATCACAAGCAGCCAAAAACTATAAGACATAAATCTTGGAAGATGTCCATAGTCTCATTTTTCACTATGAGAAAATAGTCTGCAACAGGAGAAAGAAAAAGTCAACATCTAAAGATAACAAAGAAAAATGATGGAGATAGAATCCTCACCATATTAGGTCCCTGGCTGCAATGGTTCCTGGGGTCTGCTGCATCCCTGCCCTTCTTGTGGGTTGGTTGCTCTGGGAGAAAACCAGGATCCTTCAAGTTCACTTCCATTTTTTTCTTGAAGTATTAAGGTATGAATTGAATTTCTGTCACTTGGAACCAAAAGGATTCTAACTATTTGCTGGTACATAGCAGGAACTTTGTAAATGTTTGCTGAATGATGAATGAGTGGTTTTACAGTGTCCAAATGCAGAATATCATAAGTCTAGAAGATGTTGGAAAAACCACTTGGTTAGTTTCTTACTTCCAGGATGGATCCACAGGCACACCAGCCAACAAAAAAGTGTTCTTATCTTTAAAACCCTCCTGGAGGAAGATTTCATAACCTCCTTTGATTACTTAACATAGGAAATGAGAGGAACATAGACAACCATGACTTCTTGAATCTCTCCTTCTTCTTATTTTAAAACTCTCCTGTCTTCCTTTCCCAGTATTGATGATTTTCTTTTCTCTCTCTCTCTCTCTCGAGACAGGGTCTCACTCTGTCATCCAGGCTGGAGTTCAGTAGTGCAATCCTCCCACCTCAGCCTCCTGAGTAGCTGGTGCCACAGGCAGGGACCTCCATGCCCAGCTAAGTTTTAAATTTCTTTTAGAGATGGGGGTCTCTCTATGTTGCCCAGGCTGGTCTTGACCTCCTGGGCTCAAGTGATCTTCCCACTTCAGCCTCCCAAGGTGCTGGGATTATGGGCATGAACCACCACACCTGACCCCACTTCTCATTTTTAAAATGTTATTTTAAATCTTTTAACTCTTTCATCTCTTTCAATGTTTCATATGATCCACAATCTATTTCTATTTTCAAACTTTTTTTTGGTTAATATCATCACATATATCATTGTCCTCTAATAGTAAGCCTCATCAATTTCCAGAAAGTTGAAGAAGCTTATTATAAAGGGATATATAATGTGCATTCTTCCATCCAGCAAACCTTTACTGAGAACTTTGTATATAGCAGACACAATGCTAAGGGCTGTAATACTGAAACATTACAGATAGCTCCTCTGAGAAAATGAATCACTTAAAACCTAATCTGGACCGGGCTCAGTGATTCATGCCTGTAATCCTAGCACTTTGAGAGGCCAAGGTGGGTGGATTGCCTCAGCTGAGGAGTTCAAGACCAACCTGGGCAATGCAGTGAAACCCTGTCTCTACTAAAATACAAAAAAAAAAAAAAAAAAAAAACCTAATCTAAACCTAACATCATTACATTTCATTTGTCTGAAATTGAAATAATTAAGGCTATCATCCTCACTTTCTTCACTGATTCCCCACTATTCACTCACTCAACAATTTTTTTTAGTTTCCATTTGGGGCCAGATGCTGTTCTAGCTCTGAGTTTGTAGAGCTGAGCAAGGTTTCTATCTTCTAGTGGGGGAAGACAGAAAAAGCAAGTTGATAATTAGCTAATAGTTTCAGGCTATTTCAGAAAGTGATAATTGTTCTGACTAAAAGAAGCAAAAGAAGGGATTAAGTATCTTGGGACGTGGGTGGGCTATTATAAATGAGATAGTCAATGGGGTCTTTCCTGAGGAGTGGCGTTTAAACAGAAACCTGAGTTATGCAAAAAGATGAGCCACGCAAAGATCTGATAGGATAGTCCTGCCATGTAGCCTGAGGAATTGGACTAGATGGTCTCTGGTGTTCCTTCTAAATAGAAGAACTTAGAATTTTACCTTTCCCACCTAGTTCTTGTTTTACGATAGGTTTCATATTTCCCTTAAATACCTTTACCAGCATCTGCATTTTCAGTTATGAAGCCCAGAATTAGCTTAGGAGCTTTAGGGAGGTTTTGTCAATAATTAAGACTGATGTCTCTGGGTGCTGATACCCATTTCCATAGATGCTAGCATGCTACTTAATAGAAACTACCATACAAGAAGGATGAGCCTAAGATGCCAGACACAGAGAAACTCTGTTCTTTCAGGAAAAAGAATTGTCTAAATCAGCATCTCGGTGCTGTGGTTAATTTGCTATATAAGCCTTAATTTCTCCATCTGTAACTTTGAAGTGGTCACTATAGACAAAGTATTGCACTTAAAATTTAAACCCAGAGAATACTAGGCAGGGCAACACAGTGAGACCACATCTCTACAAAAAGTAAAAATAAAATAATTAGCTGGACATGGTGGTGTGCACCTGTAGTCCTAACTACTCGGGAGGCTGAGGCAGGAGGACCACTTGAGCCGAGGAGTTCAAGGCTGCAGTGAGCCATGATTGTGCCACTTCCCTCCAGCCTGGGTGACAGAGTGAGACCCTGTCTCAAAAATAAACATATAAATAAATAAACTCACAGAATAGAGACTATAGTTTAAATCCCTACACTATGAAGTTGGCCCGATGGCTATTACCTTTTGGTTGTGTTAGAAATGACTAATTTTGGTTAGTGCCAGAGTAAGTGAGCCATCATTTGGGCATTGTGAACCTTGGTTCTGGGGGTTTGCTTTTGCTTCTGCCAGTCCCTTTGAGACCACTTCATATTAAATTCTGAGATTGGGGATATTTGGGCCATACTAGCAGTGTGAAGTTAGACCACCAGTGAGAGTACCAGCTTATAGTTTGAATTCCCAGATGAGATGTTCTTCCCACTCTCTTGACTAAAGCCAAGACTGAGACATGTAAGATTTTTTTTTCTGTCTCTCTCTGTGAGGTGAGTTCCTTTCTTATTTATCTTTATATTAAGGATATAGCTCTTTGGTGTCTCAGCTTTATGTAGGGGTCCCCTATTAAGTTTCTCTTATCACACATTTATTTAAAGTACCTACAATACTGGTTCATCTTTTTCCTGATGGCTTCTTAGATTGTGCAATATATGCTAATTATTGGAAAGCTTATGTGGTATGCCAGAAAAGAATAAGAATCTAACTTGATTGACAGATATGCCCATTTGGAGTCTGAATGTCTGGGGGAGAGAGGTGACAGTAGTAGACTTTATATCTTAGGGAACCACATCAAAAGGAGTGGCTCCGAGAGTTTATGAAGTGTAACTATCATTCAATGTGAGTGCGTTCCTGTTCTTTTCCTGAAAGATAGGGCACCCGGGGGCCTTGCCCACCATTTGTTTAGTGTTTGTCTCCTCTACTAAATGTAAATTCCATTAAGAACAGGGACTTTGGTTTCCTCCTTCCTCAATGTCTTCGAGTGCCTGTAATAGTACCTGGCTCACAGTAGGGGTTTAACAAATATATGTGTAAATGAATGAATGTGTGGCAGGTCCTGGCGCCAGAGCCATGGCCATGACACTACAGGCCTCAGTTTGCAGTGCTGAGAAGGTTCTGTTACCTGGCCCAAAAAAACAATCTGAAGCTCCAGTAGAAGTGGGAGCCAAGTCATGAAGCTAAGTGGGTCAGGAAGGAGGGGAGCCAATGTGTGAGGAGGACTGGAGCAGGCAGAAGGTAGGATCCTGGAGGAGCACCCGAGCTGGAGAGCAGGCTTCCTTTCATTCCTCTTGTAGTCCCTGCAGCCTCTGGCGTGGATATACTGAGAGCGGGGAGAAAAGTCAATGTAGAGTGAGCAGAGAGGTTTTAGGTAACACTCATGGATGCAGTTTTTTAAAAAGACTGCCAATGAGATCCTCACACCATAAAAAATGTTTCCCAATTTTTAAAAAAAATCTAAAAAACAACTCATAGACAGAAACAAAGCAGTAGAGTGCTTAGGTGTCCAGAGGCTTGGCTTCAAATAGGTTCCTGTCTATCTGTCATTAAGCATACCTTTTCTTCAACCATGTCTCTCTTTCTTATCACCAAACTGCCTTTTTTTGTTCAACTCATTGCAATCCAGCTTCAGTCCCTAATACTTTAACTATGGCTACCCTAACTTTTTATTTGTGGAATCTGGTGACTTATTTTTACTCCTTTCATATTTAAATTCTCTATAGTATTTGGCACCATTGATAACTCCTTACTTTGTAAACTTCTTCCTCCCTAGAACAACGACTTTTGGTTTATTCCGTTTAATTTGCTGTCTTTTCTTTCTTACCTTGTCCTTTGCTGGTTTTCTCTAGGCCTGCCCACTTGGACCCCTCTCCTCCCACACTATATCATGTCCTTGGGGTAGCTCATTGATATGCATAGCTTTAAATATCACCTTTAAACTGATGACTCCTAGAAATGCATCTGCAGTCCTGATCTCTTTCTATATGGTCAGACTATCTATACAGCCAGAAACTTTCAACCTTGCCTGGATTATTGCAAAGGCCTGATTTCTTTTTAGCTCATCTCTCCTCTCCTCTCACTCCATTTCCATTGTTTGTTCTTTCTCAGATCTGTTCTGATCGTGCCTCTAGTTCTCTCCAGCCTATAGAGTAAGTATTGCACAGCCATATAATATCATACTAGTATAATCTACCTTTTTAACCTAATCCCCTGTTTATCTCACACAATGCTTCTATGCTTCTTGCCATGAATGCATCATTTTTGACCAATGCTTTGGTTCTCTACATAAGCAATCTCCTCTTCCTGGAATTCTCCCATCCCACAGGTATCTGCTTGGGAAACTCTTATTAAAGACCTAACTAGCAGGTTACCTTCTTTAGGAAACCTTCCCAGATGTGCAGTCAGTGTTAGTCATTACAGTACTTGGGAGGGTTCCCCAAAGCATTTTGCACAAACCTCTGCTATCACACTTTCATATGGTATTGTGATTCTGTCTCTCTCTCTCTCTTTCTGTCTCTCTCTCTCTCTCTCAAGACCATGAGTTTCTATGGAAAAGTATTGTGTATAAATCATCTCTGTAAAGTCACCATAAAGCATAGTACCTGGCATATATTAGGAATTAAAATATTGATAAATGAATGAGAGCATATGTTGGGTTTGGCTGAGGTAGGTTTTCATTAACCATGAACTCCCTTTGAAAGCCAATGTTGCCACATTTCTAATTTATACGTCAGTCCTTGATAGAGCGCCCTCATTGACTCTTGTGTAATGTTCTACAAATGAAGAGTCAAAAACCTTACACCAGCATTGGAAGAGAATTTCTAAGCACAGAAAACACCATAGTTAAAAGTCCCCCCAATACAATTTCAGATCCATCAGGCCATATTGCATTTTGCATTAATTATTTATTTTTATTGAGAGCTATGTGCTAAAGTGCTTCACATAATTACTACATTTACTTCTCACAGCAACCCTGTGAGGTAGGTACTACTGGGGCTCAGAAAACAATATCCTGAAATGAAGGCCTCAGAAGCAGCATTAGAAGTAAATGTTTTTCTCTGACCTTCTGCCGTCCACCTGTCTTGCAGCACTTTCTCCCCTGAGGATAGCCACAGAAACTAGAATCCCTCTTCTCTATGGTGAGACATAGAAACGAGAGTCCCCTTTCCCCGAAGACACCCTGGCCCACCCCTAGAAAGAAGGAATGATGCTCAGAGGTGCCAAGAAGAATTCAGACAGGCAGGTCTTGCTGGGTTTCCCCAGTCAGTCTACTAGCATTTGATCACAACCTTTTTGTCCAATCATATTTCTACACAACGCTCCATACTTCTTTGAATCTAAGCATCAAAATGGATAATTTCTCCCATATCTTTGGGTCTTCATCCCAAAGGCTCTTGTGTATACATTTGAAATGAATGAGTATGTCTTTTCTCCAATTAATCTGCCTTTTAAGAGCTTATTTGTCAGTGAACCTTCATAGGGCCAAGAGGTTGGCCCCTGCAGTACCGTCTTACCATCTTGATGCTATAGAGGAAGAACCCAAGGTCTAGAGAGGCAAGTTACTTGCCCAAGATTGCGCCATCTGTACTGGAACTCAGCCAACATGAGTACAGAGCCCAAACTTGTAGTCACTATGGTTCATCACTCTGCTAGAGAAACTGTCCCTTTGCACTAGATCCAGTGCCAAGTGCTCTTTGAAATTCATTTATGGTCCAAGAAATTCTTTCTACTCCTCCCCACCTTGAACTAGGGTCAGAGACCCCTCTTAGTGCCTTGTGTATACTTCTATCATAGCACTTCTAAGATTTTGTTGTTGTTATATGTTAACCTACCTCTACTGCTTAGTTAGATCACAAACTTCTCAAGGGCAGAAAATGGTTACATTCACTGTTATACCCAAAGCACCCAACACAATGTCTGTTGCTTAGTAAGTTTTTCACAATGCCTCTTGCTTAGTAGGTTTTTCAGTGAATGTTTATTGAATAAAACAAATGAAATAGAGATAAACCCTAGGCTAACTTATTGCTCTTCCAGCACCAACATCTGCTCCCAGAACTTCTGTTTTCCCCTCTGTTCTCCAAGGATTTCTCAGTATTGAAACCAATATCCTCTTGTGTTTAACATAGAAATTTCACAACTCCATTGAAAAATCACTATGCAAAAGGTAACAGTTTTTAGCTAGAGTTCATGTGCACATCCTCCTGGCTAAGAAGATTTTTTTCCAATTTGCTTTCATCATTTTGTATTATAAACATAAATATATACATATATATGTGTATATATAGTTTGTTTGTTTGTTTTTGAGATGGAGTCTTGCTCTTTCGCCCAGGCTGGAGTGCAGTGGCGCGATCTCAGCTCACTGCAAGCTCCGCCTCCCGGGTTCACGCCATTTTCCTGCCTCAGCCTCCTGAGTAGCTGGGACTACAGGCGCCGGCCACCACGCCCAACTAATTTTTTGTATTTTTACTAGAGACAGGGTTTCACTGTGTTAACCAGGATGATCTCGATCTCCTGACCTCGTGATCCACCCGCCTCAGCCTCCCAAAGTGCTGGGATTACAGGCATGAGCCACGGCACCCAGACAACACAAATATATTTAGTTTTAAAATACATGTATGTAAAATATTTCAATATTGAATGCAATCTCTAACTGCATCTTTTTCCCCCATAAATCATGATACGGCCCCACTGAGAATCCCTGGGCTTCCTAATTTTGCTCTGGTCAGACTCCCTTCCCCAGAGAGAATCTAGCCCCTTGAACTTTGTGTCCAGTGACTGAGCTTTACCACAGGTAAGAAGCACCTTTGACACTTTCAAGTATTCTCTGACACACACACACACACACACACACACACACACACCCCTCTATTTGGTCTCTAATTGCTGACAAAAACCTCAGGACTGACTGGTGCTACACATGTTCACATGTTCAGACTTTCACATGCTCTTGGACCTAGTCTGCCTTCCTACCCACCACCTCCCATCTCCCAAGCCTTGTCTATCCTGGTGGGCAAGTTTCATGCCAGGACCTGGCTCTCTCTGTCTCCTCCTTGCCCTCCCATTCCAAAGACATGATACATTTCCAGTAAACCTGAATGTCTAGCAGGTTGAGAGGGGAGAGGCCTCTGCCTGCAGCAAGTATGTGGCATTTCCCACTCTGAGGAAACCCCAGAAGATAAGGCTTGATTTTGTTTGGTTTGTAGCCAGATTTATCCCCCAGAAGGTAGAAGATTTCAGTGAGGGAACAGCTACTTCTTACTGAACTCTAACAAGGTTGTAGTGATTGGTAGATATAATATCTTAGATATTTTATTGACCAAGGAGTGGGTATTATTCACAATCAGAGGGGCAGAATAGGGAAGTGGTAGGTGCTCCAGGTATGTATTCAAAAACACCTAAGTTCAATTCCCAACTTAGTGTAAACCTGAGCCTGTCATTTAAACTTTGTGAGATCCAGTTTTCTCATCCATATTATAGGGATAGTGATGCCTATCTTGTAGGGCTATTCTAAGGATGAAATGTGATCTCTCTAACAGTGTTGAATAGGTAGTGGGGAATCAATTGTGCTCAACTAACCACCCTGTTTACTAGCACACAACGTGGATTGGATAAATATTAGTTTAAAGTCAGCTTTCCAAATATTAAATGAGAACATGTGTTTGCTTCTATGATCAGAGATTCTAAATAGAAACTTTGCATGCTTATTGCATCAGTCCTTCTAAGAACTGTATTACTGAGATAGATTCATTATAGAACACAGGAAAGACCCATAGATGTCTTTCCCATTGATCAAATAACTTGATCAGTTTTGTACCCTTATAAAGTGTCATAATTCTGAGTTTATCCTTGTGATCATGTCAACCCCAAATGATAAGAGTGCTACTTCATGTTTACCAGGATCTCTAATTGGTAGTTACATACAAATTTGTTATTAAAAAGGAAAATTAACATTATTTAATAAATGACCTTTATTTGATAGCAGCATTTGTAATGAACAACATGAAGAGCCATATTATTTAAAGAGGTCTTTGGCTTCTACAGAACAATTTATCTTTGTCTCTTCAAAAGATCAATGTAATGAAAAAGGAAGTTGAGGTGGAGTTCTAGATGAAAGGAGGAAAAATGCAATATGTCACCCTTGATGTAACTTGGCTTTGAACAAACCTGCTGTAATTGTCATGTTGAGGACAAATGGGGAATTTGAGTATAGACTAAGTGAATATAACAATAATGAATTATTCATATTTTGTTAGGTGAGATAATGGTGTTATGTGTTGAAGAACTGCAAGTTGAACTATATAGAGGTATAATGTCATGATATCTATTTTAAAATGGTTCAGCAAAACAATGTATAGGTGAAGGAAATGTGGCAAAAATATTGACAGTTGCGGACTCTAGTGGGAGGAGCTATAGGTGTTTTTGTGCTATTATTTCCACTTCTGTGTATATTTGAATTTTTTTTACAATAAAATATAAAGAAGAGCTCCCTGGGAATCCCTGATCTAAAGAGAGAGTTCTAAATTTATTCTATGGGATTTGGTTCCTGACTCTGTTCCTTTCAACACTTGTATCAAATACCTAGAAAAAGAAGACCACATTGTCAAATGTGGGAGGACTAGTCAATGATGGAATCTGGATTCAGAGCGATGGTAACTAGCTGGAATCTAGCTAGAATAAACCCTAATAAGAAATCATCTAGGGCCATGGATATAGGTGTTAAAATTTTAGCAACCTGAGGAAAGCTGTCAGAACAGTAATTCTCACTAGAAGGACAAAAAGTCTATAGCTAGTAGCAAGTCAATGTGAAAGACTGAATGTGACTTAGCGCTAGGAAGACTAAAGCCATAACATTCTGTTTTTCAGGAAGGAGGAAATCCAGAACAAGAGAGGTTAAGATTCTTATAGCCACACTAGGCCAGGGCATTAGTAGAATTTTAGATTCTACTCTCTAGGTACTGTAATTTGAGTGACACTGGGGTGGATCCAGAGAGAATGACTGGGTCCATGTCATACTGCCCAAATAACCTGGGATCTTAAGAGAAAAAAAAGAGATTTTTTTTTTTTTTTTTTTTGGTTAAAATTTCTCCAGGGAATAATTGCATTTGCTAATTAGATAGCACTGTATGAAACATTGTTGCTTTTTTTAAATGGGGAGAACAACGGTAAATTTAATGCAAACAGAAAGGAAAAACAAGTGAAAGTGCTTTGAAAAGTTTAAAATGCTACATAAATGTTACTATTTGCCAGTAGAAGCCTCTCAGTGGCAAAACTTCCAAGGACCAGAGATAAAGTTTATTCTTTAAACTGGAAACTTGTCCAAACCTTGTAAGTATTCAAGGACTAAGTTGTTTGAGTGTCAGGAAGACAAACAGTTATGTTAATAGCTTATCACCTAGATTAACCCTCTGGCAATTTTTAAAAGATTTTTTTGTTTGTTTCATCTTGTTCTGTTTTTGAGTCAGTGAAACATTCACATGGTTCAAAATTAAAAGAGCAAATATGGGTATACTCTGAAAAAATCCTCTTTCTTGGCCAATTTCTGTCCTCCAGCCACACAGTTCCATGCCTTGGAGTCAATTAATGTTAGCAAATGTTTTTCTTGTTGTTTTTATGCACATCTTACTCTTCATGCATTTTTATCAATGTGAGAATCTAGCAAGAAAAGGCTTCCTGACTCTAGCTATGTGACATCTCTACAGGATGATCCCCACAACACAGACAGTGGAGGACAATCCCAAGAGGTTTAAGAACAAGTTTTCCTTGAAACAGCAGACATCAGCCAGTACCTGATTCCACTCTTCTGCATTTTATTGGCCAGACAGTTAAATGTCTTGCCAAAGACTTCACAAAGAACGAGCAATAACTTCTCATGTGGGTGAATATGGCTATTTCCCCTCTCTGACCACTTTCTTGAGATGTTCACACAACTGCCTCTTTGTTCCTGTCTAGAGAGCTGGACGGTTGGTGATATGGAGAGCTTTTTTGCTGCAATCTCTGAGTGTTCCTGTTTATAACTCACGCCTATTTGCATACTGACCTGCACAAGTGTTCTTCATTTGCGTGCATGTTTGTGTGTATATCTTATTCTACAATTGAAACTATTAGTTCCTCAAAGGCAGAATCCTAATACCTAAATCCTTTATAGCTTTGCTGTCCCAAATTCAGGGATTTTACCTCATTTATTATTTTTTTCCATATTGCTTGGTAAGCTTAGGAATAGACTTTTATTTTTTCATTTGAAATATCTCTCAAGTGTGTTCTGGGTAGCTCCTGCAGGGATATGGTGTCAGCATGAGATATTGTTCTTGTCCTCATTAAGCTTTACATTTTTCTAGAAAGACAAGAATTAGGTATATTAAACAGGTATAATATTTAATAAAGTGCTACATTAAGATGGTTTTGAGAGGGAGATGGTTGAAACAATTGATCATCCCTGTTTTCTCTAAGGGTTAGTTAAATTTTATCCATTTCTAAATTTTCTAATTTCACCTTGACTCTTCAGAATTTAGTTATAGGTTTATTTATAGAAGCAAGACCCATGCTTCCTCTTCATCTTGAAACTCTTCCATACTCTATTTGGTAATACTTTCTCATCCCTAAGACCTCCCTCAGACTGAGTAACTACACCCAAATAAGACATTCTAAATAGGGCTTTCCTTAGGAGCACACAAGGTAGTTCTATTAAACTCGTTACACTTAGGCTACTTGAAGTTATGTATTCTTAGACATGTTCAGAACAATGGGCAGCTCCAATGTGTGCTACCACAAGGCCTGGGAGGTGATGGCTCCTGACCAGTCTCCCCTGAGCTTTGACAGTTTGGTGAAGGGAAAATACAAGTGACCCTGAACACAGCACATGGCAGTAGAGGCCTGTAGGATTTCCCAAGGTTAAACTGGGAACTAGATGTGACAACGAGTTAAATATTTGTTTGTAAAAGCTCCAGCATGGCTTTTCCTAAATATAGCATTTTTCTCTATTCATGGCAATAAAAGAATTTTGTAGATTGATTGGTTTTTTAAAATTCCCTGTTAGGGTGAAGAAAGATGAAATAGTGTATCTGACTCATGTCAGTGAACTTTTATTATAATAAGAGTCCTTGTTTAAAACAACAACAACAACAACAAACAGCAAAAGCAGGCTTTTATCTTAAAACAACAACAAAAATCTACCCAAGATTATCCATTTTGCAAAACTTATCTGAAATATATATTACTTTGAACCAGGAGTAACATTATCAGTAGATTTTCATAGTGAAGAAATTACCATAGCCTATTTATGAGAGATCTTTTGGATGATGCTTAAAAACATGCAGCAGGGCCGGCCGGGCGCGGTGGCTCAAGCCTGTAATCCCAGCACTTTGGGAGGCCGAGACGGGCGGATCACGAGGTCAGGAGATCAAGACCATCCTGGCTAACACGGTGAAACCCCGTCTCTACTAAAAAATACAAAAATCTAGCCGGGCGAGGTGGCGGGCGCCTGTAGTCCCAGCTACTCGGGAGGCTGAGGCAGGAGAATGGTGTAAACCTGGGAGGCGGAGCTTGCAGTGAGCTGAGATCTGGCCACTGCACTCCAGCCTGGGCGACAGAGCAAGACTCTGCCTCCAAAAAAAAAAAAAAAAAAAAAAAAAAAAAAAAAACATGCAGCAGGTAAAATAACTGAAAAGCTCAAGTTATCACCTCTTAGGATCCAACCCAGTGCTGGGAGGATTGAGCTAAGAGGGATGGCAGAGTTAAAACTTTGACTTCCACAGGAAAAATAGAAGCAAAGTTTGGTGTAAGAAGATTTATTTTAAATACTACTACTGGTAGAGAAAAATCACACAGCATATATGCAAATCTCTTTGCAAGTTTAAATTGAAATAATAGCATTGGGTTAGTCCCATGGAGGGATATGTCAGAGTTGGACTTCCCAATTTAGAAAATTCTTCCCTCAGTTCTTTTATTCTCAGGATTTTGTTGTAGGAGTAAACTGAAAAGGAAGTTCACCAGCTGGCTTACTATTCAACAAAGCTGCAGATGGAGTATTACTAGTGTGCTGAGGCCACACTAGGTCCAGGTTAGACCTCAGATTCTGGGAAATGAGTTCACACTAGCCCAAGCAAATTAACAGTCATTCATATAGAGAAATGAGATTTCAAATGGAACTAGACTTCTTGTGCTAACTGGTCAACCCACTCTATTTGAGAAACCAAATGAAGTTTATAAAGTTTTTGAGTAGACAATCTGAGCAAAGGGAGGTAAATGATGCTAAAAAGTACCATCAGACTTTGAAAACCTGCTGTTGACTTTTCTCTAATACCTCTGTTGAGTGACTAGATTAACCAGATTAGTGAGTAAAAACATCCTGGCATCCCTTTCCCTAAAGGGCTAGAGACACAAGGATACATCATGTAGACTGGAAATTCACATAGTCTGGGGACCCCTGGGAGTCTCTGAAGCCCTTCCAGAGCATCTGTGAGTTACAGTTGTTTGCATTATAATACTAAGATGTTATTTTCCTTTCTTATTCTTCTTCTCAGGAAGCCTCAAGTAGCCTCTGGAAAACCTCCTAAGTACAGTGGAGTTTTCCAGAGGCTACATGACATGTGATAATGTCATCACTCTGACAGCTGATTGGAAGTGTTTAAAAGGTTTCTCCGTTTTAATTTCTAATATTATAAATAGTTCTTTAGCATTTTCAATGCCTCAGAGTGTAAAATTTCCTAAGACCAAAAGTTTAAGAACCGTTGATATAGATCATCCATTTCTGTCATCATACTACCAAACAACATGATGTTATTATTTTATATTTTACAAGATTTTAGAAATGTCCCAGTACTATGGATGAAGCCATCTTGAAGATATTTGGGAAGTATTCTATCTCACTAGCCACATAATATTCTGATTACCTCAAAAGCTCCAAATAATTGTGAATGGGGCATGTATCCTCTATAATGCATGGGTACAGTTACACCCAATCTTTTCACTGGATATATTAATCTGCAACAACAACAAAAGAAGGAAACATTGTTACCTGTGATGTATCTCTCCTTTGACAACTATCTGAAATGGTATCACAATTCAAGGGCACTATTTTTGGAGTTCTTAAACTCCAGTTGAACTGAAACTGAGAATCATAGCCTACCAGAAATTCAGGACAATCAAGCAAGTTTTTCTGTTTTTGTTTGTCTATTTATTTATTTATTTATTTTGGTGCAGTAAGTGAGGCCAATTTAAGGACAAAGCCATTTGTTTGAGATTTTTGAAGTCCATTCTTCAAGTAAAGTCACAGACACTCTGGAAGGGCTTCAGAGACTCCGGGGGTCCCCAGACTATGTGAATTCCCAGTATCCATGATGTACCCTTGTGTCTCCAGCCCTGTAGGGAAAGGGATGTCAGGATGTTTTTACTCACTTATCTGGTTAATCCAGTCACTCAACAGAAATATTAGAGAAAAGTCAACAGTAGGTTTTCAAAGTCTGATGATACTTTTAGCATTCTTCAAATACAGTCAGGCAGAAGTTGGTTCTCAGATGTTGATTCAGTTTCCAGTTAGTCAGGATCTTGAGATATGACAAGATCATTGCTTCTTGAAGAACAGAGGTGTTCTTTTTATATATATAACCACCGCCCCCCACCCCAGAAGCTGGACACATGAAACATATGTGCCTATAAATATAATATTTGCCAGCCTAGAGTTTTCTTTTGTTTCCCTCATGCTGCAGATGGACACAGAGATTGGGATAAATCTGGATGCATACATCTTCCAATCAAAGTAATTAAGCTACATAATACACGCAATAGGTATGGTTTTTATTAAGCAAGGATTAGCTGAACTTCTAACATATGAGAGGCACTAAAGGAAGTGACATGAGAAGGGCAAGACAAGGCACAGTTCCTGTGCTTCTGGGTTGCAATAACAAATGTCTTGCCATTTTCCAGTCATTACATCACAGTATCCTCTGTCGTCTACCAGAGTTAACCAACAGAGATAAGGCTAGAGGGCAACTTCTCTTTTTCTTCTTTATTCTTTTAATTTTTTTATTATTTATTCTTGTAGACATAGGGGTCTCCCTTTATTGCCCAGGCTGGTCTTAAACTCTCGGTCTCAAGTGATCCTCCTGCCTCAGTCTCCCAAAGCACTGGGACTACAGGCTTGAGCCGCTGTGCCGGGCCCCACATCTTTATTCTTTTTTACACTTATTTTATTTTATTTTATTTTATTTTATTTGTTTGAGATGGAGTCTCACTCTGTTGCCCAGGCTGGAGTGCAGTGGGGTGTGATCTTGGCTCACTGCAACCTCTGTCTTCTGGGTTCAAGCGATTCTCCTGACTCAGCCTCCTGAGTAGCTGGGATTATAGGCACCTGCTACCAGCCACACCCGGCTACTTTTTGTATTTTTAGTAGAGACAGGTTTTCACCATGTTGACCAGGCTGGTCTTGAACACTTGACTTCAAGTGATCCACCCGCCTTGGCCTCCCAAAGTGCTGGGATTACAAGTGTGAGCTACCGCACCTAGCCTATTCCTTTATTCTTAATAAGCTGAATTCATGAGGGATTTCATGGAGCCATCTCTGGCCCCTGTCCTGAGGAAAGAGCTGAAATAACTTTCATAGAAAACTTGTGGCTTAAAAACAGAAGGATATTTTCCACTTTAACATAGAGAGGAGTCTTTAACAAAATAAAATGAGAGACAGTTACTATGTTCCATTTTCATCAACAGATCTTTATAATCATGTAAATTAAACCATTTTATCTTTAGGAGACATGAGAGAGAAGATAGAGGTAACAGCTAGAATACTAGCAATCTCAGGAAGGCAAAATTAAATCATCTTTTGGGAGAGGAGAGAAAATTGTGAGGAGAAGGTGCCAGTGTCAAAGATTGACTTGGCAAGGTTATTTTCTCTCTGGGAGTCTGGGAGGTGATGAGCTCCTACCGCTCACTGCCTCATCATCTTGGCTATTGGTTCCTTTCTGGGCAAGGAAGAACGTTGTCTCTCTTTTAGAGTTTTGTAGGCCTCTGTCAGTAATCCGTGGAAGACAGCTGTCCTGGGGCCCAGAATGGGCAGTCTGTAGTGAATGTTTTCTGGATGACAGTACAAGAAGGAAGGAAGGACAAGGACTATTTAGATTCTATTCTTAAAGAAACTCAAAATAAGCACAGGCCAACAAAGACTTCTTCAACCTTATAAAACAGATTTAAAATTCACCTAATATTTTGTTTTTCAAATCCACCTTTTATTTTTTTCTTAAGAAAAGGAAAAAAAGAAAATGAAACAAAAACTTCACCTAATGATTTCTTTTAATAAAATTGCCTTTTCCCCTCACAACATTTAAACTTTTACAAATCTTGTCAATGAGGCCAAAAGGAGTATCCAGAAACAAAACTCAAGTATTAGACGTCATTACCCATTAAATTAAAAATGAAGATAAAACATGTCTGATGTTGTAATACGAGTCAGAGAGAAAAGAAGATTCAATTCTCAGGAGACTTTTAAGGGACACACATATAGTTCTGTTCTTTAAAAAAATAAAAATAAGAAATAAATATGATCTTACAAAAAGCTACAGTAGGCAGAGAAAGTACTTTTGCATTTCAAAAGAAAACTGTATTTTGTGAAATAATTTATTTTGGGGTTCTTTAAAATCCTTACCCTACCTCTTCTTCAAATATGACTTATTAAAAGTTGGTTAATATTCTGTTTTTCCAGAAGACAGATTACTTGAATGGGGGTAAATCAGTGCATGAAATAACACCTTCCCATTGGGAATCACTGAGTGATTAAGAGAATTGGAACTCTGAATTCTCTGGAACAAGCTCCAGAGAACAAAGTCCAACTGAATGAGAGATAGAGACATTATAGGATCACAAACCTTGGTTCCAGTTCAGTCTCATCACTGTGCTAAAGAGGGAACAGTAGTCTAAGGTCACAGGCACTAATGGACTAAGAACCAGAACCCAGATATCCTTAATCCTAACCCAGTGCTCTTTGTGCCATATCGTACCACTGTGCCAGGTGGTAGGCTAACATCAGGTGGTTAGCATCTATATAAATGTTTATTGAGACTAAGAGTCTGTGGGTGTCATGGGATTCTGGGATCAGGTCAAAGATTCATGAAGGAATCTCCATCACTTGTAAAGATAAGTTCTTTCTATTTCCTTAGTTGTCATTAATAATTATTGATAATATGTAATGAAAAGCAGAGTCCAGAAAAAAATGCTAGCAATCATTGTGACCGACAGTTGAGTTAGACAGTCATTGGCGGTAATGTTGTTCACGGGGATGAGTCAGTCACTTGTAGCAATCCACAGGGAACACAGCACAGGTGGGAGCTGGTTTCAGCAATAAGCAGCAAGTACCACAGTATGGACATGTCTAAGCTTTATAAACAAGCGGGGCTGGAGCAGTGTCAGCAGTTTTCCTGGGTCAGTCAAAGGTGAAGACTACTTGTACCAAAGGTCTAGCTTTCAGTGGGACAACTTGCTATTCTGGTTTTACAGGTGAGCACACAGAGACCAAGCCTATACAGCAAGACTAGGATTCCTACCGAGGTCTCATTGCTTCTAGGCTAGTGCCTTTTACATGACCTCTAAGAGCACATACAAGAGCAAAGTCAGCTCAGAAGGGTCATGACTATAATAAACAGTAGATCTACCAAGCTTCAGCTCCTAGCAAGTTTTACAACTACTCTCCCTGTAGTCCCACCTCTAAGATCACTATTCTAGGATGAACTCTACGGATAAGAACCAGGGCCGCCCAAGAACATAACGTGCTGTTCCCGAGCACACAAAATCTAGCTCTTAAATTGCTAATTGAAGTATACTCCCAGAGATAATAAATTGATGAAAGGCATCTTGTTACGTTGTTCTCTAGGGCCAAAAAATATATTCTTGCTGAGGGAAAGGTATACAATGGTGGGTGTGTATGTGTGTGATTCATTCCTTTGCAAGGCAGGTCTGAAAAAATCCAGGTCCAAAGGAAACTCAGAATGAGTGTGTGGCTGGCACAGATAACTATGACATCAACTGCACATGCCTATCACCCATGTTCTCTTGGCTTCAAAAGAATGAGGTGGTCATAGACCAGGGAACAGCAGAGTGGGTAGCTTTTGTTGGGTGGGTACTCTTAGCTCCAAGCTCTTGGTTCCACTTTGGCTGAATGAGAGCCATGAGCTAGGCCAATATTTTGGGATACATAAGAAGTGATTGATTAGGACTGGAAGACTTTCATTCCATTCGAGTGGATATCCCCAAACCTCAGCTGTAACCTGAGCTTCTCATCCTCCCTTTTGGCATCCCCTCAAGACATCCCTTCAATCCTCAAATTTCCTTTCTAAACATCTTTTTAGTTCTGGCCTAGTTCCCCTGCAACCTCCTAAGATAAAAGAGTTTTCCATATGTATAGAGTGAGGAAAGTGATCCTGATTTTCTTTACTGTATGTATTAAAAGAAAGAAAAATTCAAGTGGCTTCAGTTAATATGGGAGCAAATGAGAAAATGGACACCCACTAAAGTGACAGCCTGTGCTGCAGTAAGCCCTTGAATTATATTACCCCAAATAATGGCTCACTCCATCTTCACCAGCCCAATGTTGCCTTAACTAAAGCTGAGACTTAGGTCAATGCTGAAGCCTGAAATAGAGCTTCTTTCCTTGTTTCTATCAACAGCAAGTGAAGATAAGAATAGCGCAGGCAGCTGCTGGGAGAAGGCAGGTATTTTAGGGAGCTGGTGGAGTGAAAGGTTCAGGGCCTTGGTGAGGCCACTCTGAGGGTATAGAGATGCAGTTCCCCTCCCATTTTCATTGATACCATCAGGACTGCCAATAGGGGAACTTTTATTTTGTTTGTACCCCATCTCCCTGGAAGTCTTTAGCCATATGTTGTGGACAGATCCTGGGAAGGAACATGACATGGATAAGGGCAAGTGAGGCCTAAGGAGGGCACAGGTGGTAATGGAGTGAAAGAAGGGCTGTGAACTAATCCCAGCAGGTCAAAAGACAATATGTGAAAAAGAAAGGGATAGAAAGTGAGAATTTTCTCAGGAAATTTAGAAATTATTTTAGGGATCAGACTTTTATTCTACGGCATTTTTTTCTAGTATGTTTCACACTATAAGTACTCTAAAAGAAAGCAAACCTGTTGGGATGTCATCATGGAAAGGCTCAGGGGTAGTCTGGAATTTGGGTTGATGAAAACTCATCATTCTGATTGGAAGAAATAAGAAAACACATTAGTTAATTGGCTAGGACTTGGTAGAAAGAAATGTGTCTTTATATTTATTTATTTATTTATTTATTTATTTATTTATTATTTTTGAGATGGAGTTTTTGCGCTTGTTGCCCAGGCTGGAGTGCAGTGGTGTGATCTCAGCTCACTGCAACCTCTGCCTCGCGGGTTCAAGCAGTTCTTCTGCCTCAGCCTCCTGAGGAGCTGGGATTACAGGCGCACACCTCCACACCTGGCTAATTTTTGTATTTTCAGTAGAGATGGGGTTTCACCATGTTGGCCAGGCTGGTCTAAAACTCCTGACCTCAGGCAATCTGCCCACCTCAGCCTCCCAAAGTGCTGGGATTACAGGTGTGAGCCACTGTGCCCGGCCTCTTTATACATTTTTAAACACATGTGATCTCTTGAATCCAGACCTGTTAACCTGGTGATCAAGCCACTTTCTAGCAATGCGAGATGATTGGTCCAAAGACTGCTAATTCTCAACCTCTTTTTGATTAGCGTTGTTTTCATGGATTTTTGATAAAACCTTCATTTTGAATGTTTTATTCCACTGTCAGAACATATGTGGTCTGAAAATAGGAGGAATAAAGGAAAGAGTTCTCCAATTTCCAGAAGAAAAAAAAAAACCAGAACTCTTCCAGATCAATAATCTACCCTTAAAGAGTAAAGCTGAGAAAATATTTTGGTTAGAACTTTCCCATTTCACAGAAAATGCCCTAACCACATCCTATTTCTCCTGGTGGGCAAGGCTGTGGAGGTGACCCTTGAGGAAAATGCATATAAGCCAAAAACACTTCTACATTAGTCTAAATTGCTTAATTTCTAAAGACTGACACATTAGTAAACTTTGATGGGCCATCTAAGGCTCTACATTCATTTCACGGTTTCTACTTCCACAAAGATCTTCCAAGATTATTTTTGCTTTGATACCAAAAATATAGCGAGTTAAGCCAGTTTGCTTTAATCAATTGTCACTGAGATTGAGAAAAAGAGAAAGCAAAACCCCTTCTATTATCCATTTTGGGCAAACAGGCAGATGGTATGTTCAGAACTGAATAGTTTAAACTCTGTCTATTCTATAATTCAACAAATATGTATCTATCCTGCCATCTTTTCTCCTTCTCTTCCTTTTTTCCTTCATTCTTTTCATTCCATAAGTATTATAATTCCTGCAATGGCTATAATTAAAGTCACTTTAAAAAAAAAAACACAATTTCTGTGAAGATAATTGCACTTGCCTACATATGCAGTGATACTTAAAAAGTATGAAAAAAGAAACCAACATCTAGTGCTAGGAACAAATTTGGAAAAGTTCAAGATAGAACCAGGCCCTTGCTTTATAGTCACTCTAGTTAAGTCTCAAACAGAAGTTGTATGTTGTCCTCCAAAACACTGAAAAAAAGAATACAACAATCAGTCTCATGATACATCTGGTTGATGTTGACATGATTTTAGGATTGGTTCAATCCTTGATCTTAGTTTTAGAGGGATAAGAGCTATTTGTTTAAAATACAACTAATTAATGTTCTGGGATTTTGCATTTAAATAAAGTACAAAACTTGCAAGATAAGTAAAATGGGGCAACAAATTTCAAAAGGTTATTTCACAGAAGGGTGGAATTTTGCTCAGAAGTCTCTGATTTTAGATGCTTCAGTTTTCCATTTAAAGTTCATAATGAATATTTATTAGAATTACCTCTATCATATAAGAGCTCTTTAAAACTATAGAGTCAGTACAGGTAAATGTTATTATTGATGGAGCTTGTACTGCTCAAATAGCCACTTCCTCCATAACCTTGTCTACCTTGGCCAGGAACTGGGTACATGTTTTCAGTGTATCTGGGTCTATATTTGAGTCTGGAACAAATGGCCCTAAGGTCATAAATGGAATCAGGACATGTACCACTGTGCAACATAAGGTTAAAAAAACCTATTTATTTTTCCACATTATTGCTTTCTGTGTGAGGAAAAAATTAAAATAGCCATTAGATTACATATAGCTTTCTTGGTTAGTCATGTGTCAGGGTGAGTATATGTCTACTTTCCAACCATCTATTGCAATGCAAGTTGACCTGTGTTGATGTCCTATTCAGAATGAGTCCATGTTTTGCATGTCGTGATAAAGTAAAAACAGAGTCCTTCTTCCCTAATAGTTAAATATAGAAGAAAAAAAAATCTTTGAAAAACCAGGCCAGGCGCAGTGGCTGACACCTGTAATCACAGCACTTTGGGAGGCCGAGGTGGGTAGATCACCAGAGGTCAGGAGTTTGAGACCAGCCTGGCCAACATGGTGAAACCCCATCTCCACTAAGAAAAAAAAAAATTAGCCAGGCATGGTGGTGGGCACCTGTAATCTCAGCTACTTGGGAAATCGAGGCAGGAGAATTGCTTGAACCTGGGAGGTGGAGGTTGCAGTGAGCCAAGATTGCGCCACCGCACTGCAGCCTGGGCGACAGAGAGAGACTCCATCTCAAAAAGAAAAAACAAAACAACACAAAACACACAAAAAAACTAATCAGAATTCCAATTGGATTTTATATCTGTTATATGCAATCTTGATAAAGAAAATAAAAAGCTTTAAATAACAACCAAACAAACTGATAAAGAGGAATTTTAGTTACTAAAACGTAGCAGAGAACATCTTGGACTAAGGAAAGATTACGTGTAATCTTCCATATCTTGGAGATTAGATACGTCATCTACATGGAGAACTTGTATTTAGTTCCATCTGAATTATCAAAGAAATTTCCTATTCTATTTCTTATATTGTTCTTGTGAAGGTGGAAAGGAAGATTATACTTTCTGCAATACTTTCAGTAGTTGTTCAAGCAAAAAGGTGAACTTTCTTTTTTGATCTAATGATTTGGTTTAACCTGAAAAAAAAAACAGTCAAGAATCCTGTTCCCAAAGCATTCCTTAAACATTCCTCTAACTATGCTTCTCAATCCACTCTCCTGTGTCCTCAGATATAATGAGAATTAAGTCATGTCCTGATTTAAATTGTTGACTTACCTATGACTCATAAAATTCTCAAAGGATGCTTTTGGATCATCTGGGATTTTCACTGTTCTTGGTTGTACCTCAAGAAGAAAGTCTCATTTAGAATGCTGCGTATAACTGCATTCTAATTTAAATACATAATGTACCACTTTAGTGAATTTGAGTTGTATTTGATATCAAAGTCCTTCATACATCCTTTTGTGATGTGAATGAACCAGAAGATTTCACCCTTCCCTCAAGCCAGCGTCATTGTTCTTCCCTGGATATCAGTTGAAATTAGATATACAGATTTAGTAAATCTTTAAAATCGGTTTGTTTAGATGCCCTCACCCCCAACACACACATGTTCTTGAGGTCTCAGGTTAGCTATCACTTTCTCAGAGACTGTTGACTGCTGGACTACTGTTCGGTAGTCCTCTGCTCTATGTTCTTAGGGCCTCCTGGATCAAAATACTCAATACCTTTATATTGTAGTTACTTGTGTAATGTCTGGGTTCCCTAATAGACTTGCAGCTTTATGAGGGCATAGTCCTTGTCTCTATTTTTGTATTTCCAGCTGCTAACACGATGTCTGTTTAAGAAATATTTTTGATCAAATTAGTGAATGAATGAACCCACCTTGAAGCACACTTGAAATTTTAAAGGTGTATTTCATACAGGCCTAAAATCAATGCACAGTTACAGTATTTTTGGTTAAGAAACATCACTTTCTTGAACTTTTCCAAGTTTGTTCCCAGCACTAGATGTTGGTTTTAAGAATGTTTTCACTAGGAAGCATTTTTCCATTATTTCTCAAAAATTATTGTAGCTATAATAATAAAATGATAATCACAAAGATGTGGGTGCAGGTCACTCTACTAAGTGACTTGTACAAAGTGACTCGTACCAAGTGACTCATGATTTCAGTTTATGACATAACAAAGTTACAATTACAAGGTCTTAAGGACCTTTAGAAGTGCTTGAAAATAGCAAAACAAAAAACAAAAAACAAACAAAAAAAAAACGAATGCAAAGGCTATACAAATGCCAAGAACATACTATGTTTAATCAGCTTGTTCTCCTAACTCATTAGCTGAAGAAAGGATGGGAGAGGGAGAGGAGGTGATCTGGTAACAAGGAGTCTCTGGGCATAGTGGGGGCAGCCAAGGCTTTAGTAAGAACCTGAGGAGAGATTTCTAAACATAAAAGTGGATGAGAATGTACTAGAGACAGACTGCTTTATTCAAAAATGTATCTAAAGTTGACTCTGCTACAAGGGAAGATGCAGGAAACCCTAACTCCTCCTGAATAGCATGATTCCTGTTCTAAATCCCCTAAATCCAGCCAGTGCTGTTGTATGAATGAACTGTGCTACAGGGGTGACATCAGAACAAAGCTGCCTGCCAAAGACAGGATTTTTGTTTTTGAGAAAAAGGGTACTGTGATAGACTCCTATTCACTCTTGAAAAGACTCTTGAATAGAGTCTTTTTTCTTCAAGGAAGACTTCCCTGATATTTACTTTCACTGTCCCTTCACTCCCCATCAGATCTATTTTTGTTTACATTGATCACACTCTATTGTCATTATTTATTTGTTGACTCCTTAAAGACAGGTCTTATGTCTTTCTTTTCTTTTTTTCTTTGCAGTTTACCTAAGTACCTGTCCCATGGCAGACAATCAATAAATATGTGTTGAAATAAACTTAATTTATTTTGAAACAATTTTTAAGTATATATGCTAGAGAATATCTGTTTACAGTATGTCTAGCTTGACCGTCCTACTTTTAAGGGACTTGAAAGTGTTAATTAGAGAGCAATGCAGATAACAGAAGGACTACAAAATAGGTGCATGAAGGGGAAAATGAGCTGTTTGGAGCAGAGATGTCATAAAACACAGCCTAGATAAAACCAAGGCAAATATCCCTAGTGATTCACAACCATAACTGTCAGTAGGTATTTCTTCTGCACTAAATGAATGAGCTTCTGGCCCAAGGTTACATAGGAATATGAGTAGTTATATAACCAGGTCCTATTTACATTTTTTTGAGATTCATTCACTTTGTGCTTTTATTTACTGCTAATTTCTTTTTATTGGTATTTATGATATCATGTATTATAAGTCACCATCTTAATGTACAATTTAGTAGTTTTTAGTATATTCAGAAAGTTGTAAAACAATCACCATTATTTACTCCTAGAACATTTCTTGACCCCAAAAAGAAACCACATACCTATTAGCAATTACTTCTCATTCACTCCTCCCCCCAATCTTTGACAACCACTGTCTATTTTCGGTCTCTATGAATTTTCCTATTTTGGACATTTCATATAAATAGAACCAATATAATATGTGATCTTTTGCATCTGGTTTCTTTTACTTAGCAAAATGTTTTCAAGGTTCATCCATGTTATAGCATGTTTTAGTACTTCATTCTTTTTTATGATTAATATTCTATTATATAGATAGATCACATTTTGTTTATTCATTAATCAAGCTATAAGCATTTGGGTTATTTCCACTTTTCAGCTATTAAGATATGGCTGCTATGCACATTCTTGTAGAAGTTTGTGTGTGAATATGTTTTTAATTGTCTTGGGTACATATTTAGGAATGGAATTGCTGGGTCATATGGTAAATCGGTGTCTACGGTTTTGAGGAATTCCCAAACTGTTTTCCAAAGCAACTGTACTGTTTTACATTCCTATCAGCAACTTATGAGGATTCTAATTTCTTCACATCCTGGCCAACACTTGTTATTATCCACTGTTCTATTTTTAATATTATTACAGCCATCCTAGTGCATGGAAAGTCTGTATCATTGTGGTTTTGATTTGCATTTGCTTAATAACAAATAACGTTGAGTATCTTTTCATGTGTTTATTGGTCATTTGTAGATCTTCTTTAGAGAGTGTCTATTGAAACTTTTTGCTCACTTTTCAACTAGGGTGTTTGCCTTTTTATTGTTGAGTTGTAAGTGTTCCTTATATATTCCAGATACTAGTCCTTTATCTGATATAATCCTTCATCTGTTGATTTGCAAATATTTGGGTTGTCTTGTCATGCTCTTGATGATGTTCCTTGTAGCACGAAAGTTTAAAATTTTGATGAAGACTGATTTATCTATATTCGTTTGTTGTTTGTGCTTTGGGTGTCCTATCTTAGAAACCATTGCCTTATCCAAGGTCATGAAACTTTATACCTATGTTTTCTTCTAAGAGTTTTATGGTTTTAGGTCTTACATTTAGGTCTTTGACCTATTTGAGTTATTTTTGTACATGGTGTGAGGAAGAGGTACAAATTCATTCTTTTGTATGTATCTATGCAGCTGCCCCGTACCACTTATTGAAAATACTATTCTTTTCTCATTGAACTGTCTTGGTGCCTTTGTCAAAAATCAATTGTTTATAAATGTAAGAATTTACTTCTGAACTCTCAATTTTATTCCATTGATCTATTTGTCTATCTTTATGGAAGTACCACACAGTACTTAATTTCTATTAAGAGCAATGAACAACAGACAGTCCTGACCATAGCTTTGTAGTTAGTTTTAAAATCAAGAAGTGTGAGACCTCCACCTTTGTTCTTCTTTTTAAAGGTTGTTTGACTATCCTGGATCTCTTGCATTTTAATATAAATTTTAAGATATGATTGCAAATTTCTATAAAATGGCATCTGGGATTTTGAGGATTACATTAAATATGTAGATCAGTTTGGGAGAGTATACCATCTTTACAATGTTAAGTGTTCCAATCCATAAACACGGGGTTCTTTCCATTTATTTAGGCCTTTTAAATTTTCTTTCCACAATGTTTTATACTTTTCATTGTATAGCTCTTGCGCTTCTCTTGTTAAATTTATTCCAAGATAATTTTTGATGCTATTACAAATGGCATTGTTTTCTTCATTTTTGGATTGTTCACTGCTATTAACATAAATTGAGGTTCATATATTGATCTTGTATCCTCAACACTGCTGTATCCATTTATTAACTCTAATAGTTTTCTACGCATTCGTTAGGACTTTCTCTATATAAGATCATATCATCTGCAAATAGACTAGTTGTACTTCTTTCTTTCTAATGTGGATGGCTTTTATTTCTTTTTCTTATGTTTCTGGCTAGCGTGTATAGTAAAATGTTGAGTAGAAGTGTCAGGAACAGACTGACAACAACAGAACAGATTGTTGCCTTGTTTCTAATCTTAGGGGAAAGTATCCAGTCTTTTACCATTAAGCAGGGTGTCAGCTGTTGGTTTTCCAAGCTGCTCTTTATTAGGTTGAGGAAGTTCCCTTCTATTCCTAGGAGTCTTTTTATATATTCCCCAGTATTTCTATTCAACTCACTGCTGAGAAAGAAGGGGTGTCACAGTGACTAGAGCAGATCGGCAGTCCCTCCCCTTGGGAGGACTTTGAGGTGCTACTGCATAGAGTGAGGCAAGGGTATTTCATGTTTATTTTCTAACTTTCTGTAGTTTCTCACTAGGTTCTGACAGCAGTAGAGAAGGGTCCCTGGGCACTTTTGTGTTCGAAGCCCTTCCTTTTAGAAGCTGCAATAAATGGTAAAATTACAGCATGTGGCTCCACTTCTATCGTTCCTGGACAAGGGCAAAGGTCAGAGAAGAGGTCTTGAGAAAGAGGACTGCTGCTGACGTCTCAAGTGTGCCAGCTGGCCAAGGCCAGCTTAGGCCTGGGGTTAGTGCATTCTAAATGTGGACACAAGGGATTCCAGGAATAAGACCAGGAGAAATCCCAATTCTAGTTTCCCAGACTCCAGCCAATGCTAATATTTAACACACACAATGACCCTAATTATGTAGAAAATGAACATAGATGGCAACATCCAGGTGCAGCTTTGCCAGCAGCTTCAGTTAAATTTCTAAATCCCACATATAAAAATTTCACAAAACTGCCGCTCTCTTTCATATCTGACTGACCTGAAGACTTGCCATGAACTCAGTGAAGGAGCTTCTCTTATACCTTCCATTTTTCTTCCATTCCTTTAAAGCACATTTAGCCTACACATTTAGCCCCACTTTTCTCCCGAAGTCAAAGGAGAATTATAGGATATCAGAGTTGAAGAAACCCTTCTTCAGCTCTTATGTCAAACCTAACCATGTTGCTAAATTAACCCTCAACCAAAGCCTCTTCCTTACCCTGACGCTAACAACCATACCAATGCTAACTCTAATTCTTAATTTAACCCAAGTCCTAACTCCAGCCTAGTCTAGCATCCTTCCTGAATCAGGCCTCTGATTCAGCAACTGTGATAGGTGGCAGAAGTTCATTTTTGTTCCCTCCACATCTCCCTTGCTCTCCTTCTTTCTTTTCCTAATACTCCTTCCCGACTACCATTCTCCACTACATATTACAAGTATCCAAGGCAGCTGACACCACTCCCGACTACCTAGAAAGTACTATAGACTCTCTCCCCAGTCTTTCTCTTGAGGTGCAAACTAAATTAACAGTAAACCCAAAGATGAAGCTGTTTGTCTTCTGATTGTAATGGTGGAGAAATGAGTGTGTGCATACGTGTTGCGTGAGGGCTACATTAAGGAGGGAGAAGGAGCTCCATAATCCCCTAAGCCTCTGAGAGTCTGTAAGTTACTTAGGAGCCCAAGGCGAAGTGGCTCATTGCATCTCTACTCTGGCCCACCTATCTTGGTTACCCTTTGGCTTGTTGAAATGGAGAAGGTTTACCATGTTCTGTCAGTCGATGCTGCTTCCAGGACCAACCGTTCCTCCTTGGCAGCCTTTACCTAGGCCCTCCTTGCAACGGGTCCCATCACTATCTCTCTCCACAGGGCTTGGTGGGGAAGGGCAGTGCTGCACCCTGAGGTGCCTGTGCCCATTTCTGTCTTCCCCCTTGCCTACCATTTTCATTTCTCGACATGTGGAGCACAGCTGTTGGTTTCTGAGCAGCATGGAGTCACGCTGGTTCCTCCTGGTCTGAGGGGAGAGACAGAGAAAGGTGAGGAAACGGTGGGGCACATAGGGCAGCAAAGATGTAGGAAAGCAGTGGAGGGGTGAGAGAGGTAACAGTTTTTCTTTCCATAAAACAGAGATGGGCACTCTGGTCTCAGCCCCATCCAGGGTGGGTGTTGAATCTGGAGTGTGCTGCAGTTGGTAGGTTCTGAGAGTTCAGGCAGGAGGGAGTGAGACACAGGCTAGGTGGCGGTCTTCAGGCTGCTGCATACAGTGGTATAGATAAAAAGACAGCTGGCAGAGATGGCTGGGGCCTGAAATTCAGTGGGGTCTCTACTTTCCAGCCTGAGCATCTGTGTCTGAGGGGCTGCATTCTCCTATAGGTGGGCTATATTTTCCATTTCATACAAAGCCTCCACCATATAGACTGAGGATCCCTGATGGCCTAAGAAAGAATGAAGAGAAGACTTCTCTTCCTCAAACCTTTTTTCACGGGCCTTTCCTAAGCATCACCCTCCTTTCTCATGCCTTAACCCTAGGCCAGCATCAGCTCTCATGCATCCATAGTCCAGCACCATTTGGCCCTTCTGTACCTCCTAAGCACAATGATTGAAGCCACAAGCAGAACTCAAGCTTCTGTGTGGGTTCTGAGTCCCTTCAATCCTCTGGGAAAGAGAGGCTGTATCAGCAGGTGAAGAAACAACCAGTAGAGGAAGGGGAGGGGCACTGTGTCTGTTCATTGTAACCACTGGTTTTTGTTCTGACTTCATTTCTGCAAAAGGGTTAAAGAGAGGACTTTGGAGCATTTATACCTGGTTCAGGAGATTCTCATTTGCATCTCTGATAAAGGCTTGCTTAGGAAGCCTATAGGAACTTAAGACTAAAAATATGTTTGGGGATTCTCTCTTAATCTTCCTCATTCACATTTACATCAGTCATGAGATATGGTCACAGGAAGTGTAGAATATGGGGAAGGGGAAAACCACAGTGAGAAGACTATTGACTAAAGTCTTCTCTTTCCTTTGATCCACTTGCTGGCCCATCACTACATGGTGTGTCTTGACCCATTCCTGTTGCCCTGGGAGGCGTGGGGAATAGAAAGAGGAAGAACAGAAAGTGAGGAGTTTCTGAGGTGTGCTTCTAGGATGACCTCTGCCAGATTGTTCTGCAAGTAGCTTCATCCTGTGAGAGACATACAGCACTTAGGTGAGGCATCATTGGGGGTTGGAGGGCTAAAAACTATTAACAAAGTTGAATTCTTTTGATAAATATTTAAAATACACTTCATTTTTATAGGGCATTCTAAAAAGGATCAACTCAGTATTACAATGTTGTGGGTTGGTATGTCAAAGTATGCGTGTGAATAACTAGATTCATTCATTCAACAACAAACATCTATTGTGAGGCTACCAAGTAAAGGGTGCTGTGATGGGGGTCATACCAATGAATAAGGCAAAGTTTCTGGAAGGAAGTCTGTAAGGAAGACAAAAGAAGAATACAAATTTATTCATTTACCCAATCATTAGGTACTGGAGACATTTAAATAAATAAGACATAGTTCATGACCTCAAGCTGCTCACCATCCAAGAAGTATGATAGTGCTGAAGGTGCTACAACAGAAATGTATCAAGGCCGCAATGAAGCTGAAAAGGGTCATTGAGCTTAACTGGGGGTGGGGCAGAGAGGGAAGGGTCTGAGAAGGGTGAAAAAAACAGGCAATGCTAGGGTAGGTATTTGTGGAGTGAACAAGGATGGTGAGGGTGTTACAAGCCCAGGAAACACTATGCAACAACCTGGAAGAATAACCTAGCCAATCAGCTTCAGGTAAGTGAATGTAGGTTGGAATGGACAGGTTGTCTGGTTGGAGGATGAATGGAGTGAGAAGAGAGACTAGAGGGGAAGTGTCTGTGTGTACTGACTCCTCTGCTTTGGGCTGATTCAACTTTCTACCATGTCTTCCTGATACCCCTGGGGGTGGTATCCCCTGAAGCTCCAGCTCCTCCCTCCATCCCTCACATCTCTGAGGTAGGAGAATGAGGTACATTTCTGAAACTGCAATTAAGGTAGGACACACTAGATATCACACAAGAGGCGGTAATACCTCTGTGCCTTCAGAAAACAGAGAGACCACTTCTGATTGGAGAAATCAGGGAAGACTTCCTAGAAGTGGAATTGACACCCAGTCTGAAGGGATGAGGAAGACCTGGACAGGGGGAGGCAGATATGAGAGAATCCTTGGGCAGGTTTGTTTTTAGTAGAGTTATAAGTTCTTCACTGAAATTATTTACTTCACCTTTTTCTAGACTTCTGGTTTCTGCTAAGACTATTACTAGACCATACAGGAATTGCAATCTCAGAGCTCATTGCAAATCAAGCAACAGATATTATTTGCAGATCTCCAAAGTGTATTGCAAGATCTTGCTGGGTTAATGACAACTGTAAATGTGATTACAGAGTCCCATAACGTAATGACTGTCATCTCTTAGAATCTGAGGCATGAAATGCTTATATATTGTCCCACCTGGCCTTGATAACTACTCATTTAAGACATAGTGTAGGTGTTACATCCTCAGAAAACCTTTCTCCTGGACCTGCTACCATTTCTCACCCTCCTAACTTCAGTTGGGTGCCTGCCTCTTTGATTGCATCATAAACTCGGTCTAGCTTTCTTTGTATTTGCACTATTCTTCTTGTTTTTAAATGTGTTTGTTTCCTCCACCGGGTTGAGATTTTATTATATTTAAGAGCAAGAATCATGTTTTACACATCTTTGTACTCCTAGAACCTATGATAGAACCTGGCACATAGCAAGTATTCAATAAACATTGGGTGAATGAATGAGTCATTGTAAGCAATTTAAATTATGAGGTCTAAATATAGACACAATCAACATATATATATATAAAACAAAAAATACATATATAAATGGATATCACTATTATAACACTGTCTTCAGGGAAATGTTACAGAACATTTGTGTTGTAGTGCAACAAATTCATTCTATGTAAAACACTGGAGAACACTGGCTAGATGCCCAAAGAGCTCTGTTCCAGTCTTGCCTCATAAACAACCTGGGTGACTTTTGTCAATCATATAAACTCTCCAGGTCTCCCTTCCCCTACTGATAATGGTCTTTGTGGCCAAAAAGACAGAGGCGGATGCTCTAATCCTGTCCCTTTACACTTTACATGTAAAGGTAAAAAGCAATCTTTGATCTGTGCTGTACTCTACCTCAGACTCACTATCAGCTGAAGCCTGGCTTCCAAGAAGGGATGCTCCATTTCTATCTGGAGAAGGCATGAGGGCATTGAAGGGTCACGGAAGGCACCTGTGACAGGCTACTTTAAAGGTGATGCGAACATTTGAGACTCCATGTCCTGCAGGCCTCATTTCCTCCATTCTGTCTTGCTTTCTTTCCCAGCCCTGAAACCCAGGTCTTTGGTCTTTTTCTTCTGTTGCATTCCCTTCTCACTCTTGGTTTCCTTATGACCAGCTCAGCAACAATAACAGGAATGGAGAGGGAATTGTCCAGGTTCACAGCACAAGGCCCTGGTTTTATTAGGTCTAGAGCCAGAGGCACTGGAATGTTAATGGGGCCCTCATTTCCCAAGCAGCTGTCCTCTGGATAGCAGATGGCAGTTGTGACAGGAGAGTGACAGCAACCTATGTGTAGCCTGGCCAAGGTATGATGCAGATTTCAGCCAGTCCCCAGAAGCCAAAACACATTTGACAATTGGAAACATCCTCATATCTGAGGACAATGTCTGCTGCGGTGTCTAAGGGCTGGCTCATGGCCCAAGACTGTGGCCTTCTTGAACCCTTGGTAAATAAACAGAAACATATTTCTCTCCATCTCCCTCTCCCTCTACTCTCCTTTCTCTCTTTCACTCTCTTTCTCTCTCTCTTACACACCTGTTCACATAAAAACCAAAAAAGCTTGCAATTAAAACAGGCTTCATAAGCACCCTGTGAAGAGTACTGACACATTTGCCTCTGTCCTTTCCTTCAACACCTCCATTTCTTTTCTCCTTCCCACTTTTAACTTAACTGAGAGACCTCATAGAACACCTGGTTCAAATCTTTCAATTTACCCAGTGAGAAAGCTGTGGCCCAGAAAGGTTAAGAGATTTGTTCAATGCCACATCTATTGAACTTCAGTTGGCTAGAAAGTTTTTGGATAAAAAGGATTATCTTTCCTCAGGAGAATAGTAAACTCTTAGAATCCATATAAAGGCCACGCACGGTGGTTCACGCCTGTAATCCCAGCACTTTGGGAGGCAGAGGAAGGCGGATCACAGGATCAGGAGTTCGAGACCAGCCTGATCAACATGGTGAAACCCCGTCTCTACTAAAAATACAAAAATTAGCCAGGCATGGTGGCATGCGCCTGTAATTCCAGCTACTCAGGAGGCTGAGGCAGGAGAATCACTTGAACCTGGGAGGTGGAGTTTGCGGTGCCATAGAACTCTAGCCTGGGTGACAGAGCGAGACTCCGTCTCAAAAAAAAAGAATCCATATAAAGGCAGAATTATTTCTACCACGTAGAATCCCAAAAGTAGTGCTCAGAGAACTAATTTCAATATTCAAAAAACTTTATGATATTACACATGTTCCTTCTATCTGAAAATGTCAGCCATTTTAAAGAATAAAGCTGAATATACCTTCAAAAATGCTCTTAATGTTCACTAGGAAAAAACCCCGAAATGTATGCAAAATAATAGATGGCCATGTCCCTACATTCAGACTTATTAAATTTGATTTTTATTACCATCACTATTTTAGGTCAATAGCATTTAATATTCTCTTTAAAAATTGTATTTGTAGTTATTTGCACTAGATCAACATAAGCAATATAAATATGAAAATGACTTAGGAGTAAATGAGCTAGTTTCCTTGGTAGTTATGAGCTTTGAAAATTTAGTAAATGTCAGAGAAATAATAAAAAGAGAGTTCTTAGTGGTGAGAAAATAGAAAGTCAACATCCTATACATCATCCCCAGCTATGCCTCTGCTACTGCACAATCTTTTTAGCCAGGGCCTTTTGCCACAGGTCTGCTAAAAGCAGAATAATAACGTTCTTATCTTCACTCTGACTCATTAGACTGGAACAACAAACCCAGATCAAAGTGAGTAGAGAGAGACTGGGGGCAGGAATTGAGAGGGTGGAGTGGCATTTTATAATCTATTAGTAACTGAGGAGTTCTAGCTAATTTACACCCAGTACCAGCAAGTGGGCAAAGGGGTTTGAGAGTCCCCAGCTGCAGTTTTCCAGGTCACCCCCATACACCTGCTGTTCCTTTGCCTTGGATCACTGAGTCAGTCACCTCTTGACCCAGTTACCCAACTATCGTGATGCACCTTTCTGTTTCTCGGCATCTTGAGGAGTCATGAATGGATGCCTGGAAATGGCAGGTGAAAGCAATGACTAACGAAGAAGCTTCTCCACAGTAGATGTTTAAATGAGGAAATGTTTAGGCTGCTTTTGTCTTCACTAAAAGTCTTTCTTCTTTGATAGACCTGCCTCTCCTTTTGTTTTGTGTTTTTTGTCCCTCATCTCTGTGGGTGTGTTTCTCTCTTGCTTTCTGCTCCCTTTCCCTGTTATTGTGTCTCTGAGCCTGTTTCCTCTTTGTCTATTCACTAGGAAATACTGCTCCAGGCACACGGGCACCTGCCTCAGCCACGGGGCTGCTCCTGGGCAGGGGAGGAGTAAGCGGGTGTTTAAAGTTCTGCCCTTTGACCTGTGATGGTGAAGAGGAAGGCAGCCAGGTGGCAGGACCTTTGCACCTCTGCACAGGGTCCAGGGCCTCCAGTTGGCCTCTGGATTGCCAGCAGCTTCTTGGCAGGTCCCTAATTTAGAGGGTGAAGGAAGAGATCGTGTCCACAGTACATTCTACTCCCTTGAAACAAAACAGTTTCTTTCCAGAAGGAGCAGCTGCCGGCTGAATCCATGTTTACCTCATGGCACATACGTGCAGGCCTTCATACACGCAGTAGACTCTGGGAGCCAGATTCAAATTTGAGGACGTCTGTGTGACAGGAAAGAATATGACTGGAGGTACCTGCCCCGTGCCCCAACAGAGCAAGGACCCCGGGTTCCTTACTTGTGTTTCAATCTGCAGGGGTGACTCTTTCTCACGTGCAAATCAGTGGAGGGTCAGCCTGCAACACGATGAGTGAGGGTGAGGTTGAGGGGCCTGTGTTCTCACTCAGTAAGAGCAACCTATCTGGGACTTCTCACAGGTCAGTCAGGAAACTGACCTCCCAGGCACCCTTTGGGCTATGCAGCTGGAAGCTATTGCTCTTAACTGTCATCTAGTGGCTAACCATGAATATTGCAACCACAAAAACCTCTATACCCTGCTGGAGAAGGGCCTCTCACTCCCACTGGTTGTTAGGATTGGCTTTCCTTCCCCATTCTCCACCCCAGCCAGGCTGGGACTTGGTGTCCTAGCGCCTAGGTTGCCACAGTACAGAGACCCAGAACAAACCTGAGATGAGGAGGCGTTCAGCGGCAGGTGAGACGTGTCTAAATAGGAAACTCACAGCGACTTGATGACTGAAAGGCTTCTTGCTGGTTCTGCAGCAATTGCTAAGCCTGTCCTGCCTCCCCGCTCATCCCCCACCTCCACCCAGTGCATGTCATGGTGGTCATGTTACCTACTTGCCTGCCCAAGGTGTTAGGGGGACTAAGAGATGACTCTTAAGCAAAGCTTGGACCCTGAAACTCCGGTGTTGAAAACCTTCAATGTGTCCTCTCTGCTTTTGTCTGTTGAGCCCTGTATGCATTAGCTGGGCCCAGCTGTGTCCTTGTTTCCCTTTCATGTATGCTCATAATTCCTTGATATTCTTCAGGCATTTCCTCCTGCACACTCAGTCTCCACCTCTTTGCTGATAATCTTCTCCTCTTTCCAGTTCTTCCTCCACCCCTGGCTCTTCCCTCCACTTGAAAACAGTATCTTCTAGATCCAATGCAGATGCCACTTCCTCTTGAATCATTCCCTCACTCCCACTCTGCTTGCCCAACCTGGGGGTAACCTTTGTTCCCACCTTCTCTCACAAGTGCTGTGCCCCATCTCTGAGACGCATTCTCAGTTGTGTCCCCGTCCTGTCTGCTCACTCATCTGCATAGCTGTGGCTGACTTACTCATCTCTGATGTATTAAAGCAAATACAAAGTCCTCTGTAAACATTTATTGACTGACACCAGGGCTCCTAATAATTGTGGCTCACATTCACTGAGCTCCTGCTCTGGGTGGGCACCGTGTCAAGTGCCTTAGGGCGCTGCTTCAGGCACTGCCTATGACAGCCCTGTGAGGAATGTGCAATTTTTCAGGTGAAAAAAACTGCTTATCTCACCATATGTTTTCTTTCTTTCTCCACCTCAGGAAGGTGCTGACTACCCGAGCCCTGTAGCCTGTGTGCTTGCTCCACAGTGACACTGAGGGTCACTTGGCAGCCGGTCACGGTGGAGGGGAAATGAGGAGTTTTTAATGTAAAATTCCACAGGTGTCAGGAGTTGCAGGTGGGAGACATAAGCATTCCTTTGGGGGAGGCATTAGAGACTCCTGATTGGTTCCAGTCACAAGCTGATAGGCATTCCCTGGAAGTCTTGGGGCAGATTCCTCCATACTCATTTTTAGTTTCCTGTTCTGTTGATTCTAACCTTATGCCTGTATTCTTAGTTCTAGTGAACTGGGGCCCTTAGGCACTTGAGACATAGTGAGGGGGGTGGGGCCATTCACTTCATTTAACAAATATTTATTGAACACTGATGGTGCACCAAGCGCAGGGCTGTGCTAAGGAGATGAGACATGTATTCATATTCTATGTCATTCTAGAACTGCTGTTGTTTTCAATAAAAATTTTTGAATACCTTAGATAAAACATCTGGAACTTGAAACAAAATTGGCAAATTCATATTCCTCTTGGACGAAGTCAGAAAAGTCGCAGAGGAAGGAGGATATCTAAGTAATTAAAACAAGAGAAAGTTAGAACCACAGTCCCGCATTTGAAGAGCCAGGCCCTTGGTTGTTTCTGAGAGAATACAAGGGACACCACAAGGAGCTGCCTTCCACTCCAGTTCTGGAGGACTCAGGCCATTGAGGAGCTCCCAAAAGATGGATTTGCCCTCCTATGTCACTTTGGCTTTTCTGTCCCTTTTGTTTTGCACTAACCAATTTTGGATTGTCAGTGTACAAACAAGGCAGGATAAAGATTGTTCACAACAGTAGACGTGTAATGAGCAAAATGAATCCCAGGTTTTCTCTTTGAAAGGGTCTGCACTCAAGTTTTCGATGTCTCACTTGTGCCTGTCCCCTTTCATACCTGGGCTGACTTCTTGGAGTTTGTGTCCTTGCACCCTGAAACAATCCACCTGTTTCCTCCCACAGAACGTCTTCTCCCTCCACCCATTCTTTTCCTTTGCAACATTTTTTCTTTCTAGTTATCAGTTGAAGCAGTGATGTTGCAAGAACACCAGTTGTTTTTACAGGGTGACCTGCCTGTGCTCTGTCTCACTTGGTACTGTCGTTCATTTCATTACAGTGTACGGGGCCAAGACCTGCAGGGGCCTGATAATCATAAACTGTTTGTGTGTGTGGCACCATTCATGCCCCTGGCATCCAAGAAGTAGAAACTCAGAATGCTGGCAGTTTTGCCGGGAACACATCTCCTCTTTAATGAGGAAAGAGTTCATTGTCCATTGTTCATTTAAAACAAAGGCATGTGGAAGGGGTTTGATGTTCATGAGGCATTTCTTGTTTCATTTCTCCCCACACTTCCCTAGACCCTGTGAGACCAGAGATGGTGGGTCTGACATCAGTGCCCTCAGGGTCTTTGTCTTTGATATGGGAATAGACTGTCTTGGACTTGTCACCCAAATGCTGATGAGGAGAGACCAGGAGGCCAGCTTAGAACTCCTTCAGCACACAATAATCTTATACAAACAGGACCTTAGTGTGACTTGAAGGGCTTTGGAGACTGACGATGAGGGTGGCTTCGAAATTGTCAGGCCAACCTGAGAGAGTCCTTGAAGGAAGTGGGTCAGTACAGGCACTTCTTATTACAGCCCAGCCGCACCTCCTCCACCCGCGCAGGTGTGTTTCCATTGCGCACAGCTGGAATTACTCTGAGCATATTTGGCTAAATGTTCCTTTATCTTTTTCAGACTGTTCTGCATTAGAACTCTTTGCTCAAGGGTATGTAATGCTTAAGTCACATTGAGAACTTTCTCCCAAAGTCTCAGTAAGGGGCTTTGCCAAAAATAAACAGCTTGGAACCCAGAGCTTTGTCTCACATGAGGAGCTTTTAATCCTCAAGATCTGTTGATACTTAAACCATCCTTTCAAAAGACTTTACATTCCTGTCTTGTCCTCCTGAGAGTTCAGGGCACCTCAGAGGTGCTGTTCAGTCACCTTTGTTGTGAGGTAGGTGTATTACATTTTTCTAAACAAGAATTGAGATTGCTACCCCAATCCTCCCAGAATAGCGATGAGTAGAGCTTCACTGCCTGCCTAAGGTAATTTCTTCTTGTGCCTAGCCTAGGTTTGGCTGGCTGGAGGAAAAACTACCCACTCCCTTTCCAGTTGGCTGTCAACAGACTGTCTGCTCTGACCCTCCAGGACCTGGCTGTGAAATTGAACAGGTGCTGCGGAAGGCCAGTTGTATTCTGGGCCTACCCTTCTCCCTGATCTTCACCCTCTGCCAAAGGCTTATATAATTAGAGACCAAGGGAGCTGGGGGCAAGAGAGCCATGCACAAGGATACTTTGCTCTTGGCTGCTGGGGCAGGTCTAATGGACATGGGGGTAGTATGAGATGGTGGGATATTACCCTATTAGATCAAACACTAGCAATTTCACATAAAACATCCAGATTTCTAGTACTATTAGAAGACCCAGTGGATCTGGCCTCTGGACTCACATGCCTGCAGGTAACACTGCTGGGGTGCGGGTGGGCTGAAGTGGGGAGGTGATTTCCATTCACTGCAGTCCTATTTGGCCAGCTGTACTCATTATGCCCCTCATCTCACTGTCATGGGCCTGTGAGTTTGTGTCCCACCCTCAATTAAAATATGCTAGACTATCCTTACTCATGCTGATCCATGTAGCGTTAACAACTCTTAATAAGCCCTCTATCACTTAGTGCTTTTGTTTCTTAAATAGGCCTTTGAGTTTATTGAACCTCTGATAATCTGCTTTAGATTCAAAATTATGTAAAAGCAACACAACTGAATAATGAGCACTTGAAAGCACTTGTGAATTTTGTTCTGAAAATACATAAAACTGTACCTACTTACTGAGAATGTGATTTTTTTTTTAAAGTAGAGTAGACAAAGTAAAGGTACGTGTTACTAAAGTGGGGATGTGGAGATAGTGATGGGAATTCGCTCACGAAGTCATTTATCCATGGGCAGGAGGGTACATGGTAGTTATCAACAGGAGGAGAAACTCTTTTCGGGGAGTCTGGCTTTTCTAACAAGCTGTTTCGCATGCCAAGGAGTGGATCCTTTTTTGTCTGTCATGTACCTTTGGAATGGCCTCTATGCCTGCCTTTTCTTTGCCCTCCTTCTGGTTTCTTTCATTCACCCCAACACTGCTTCAAACTTACCCTTCTGTCCATGTCCCCTTTCCAGAGTGGGGTTTATCACTACACTTAGGAACCATTTCATTAAAAATGGAGAAGGAACATGGTAACCCAATAATTTCAAGAGACAGCTGAAATGCTCCCTAGACATGTAATTCCTGCAATTTTGAAAAATAGATGTATGTGTCACATAGTAGTCTGTCTGGAAGGAATAGGACTAACAAGATTGTAGGAGGGTACCTCAAAGTTACATACAGAGTTACTATTCTATAAAGATGGGAACTTACTGTTCTAGACTTTTGATGGTAAAAATGTGAAAATTTCAGACTACAGCAGTGGAGAAAAGGTGGGGTGAGAAAGAGGATGGAAGTGTTTTGAGAGACAGTGTCTAGCGGCAAAATTATCTTATACTGTTGAGTGGTAGAGGGAAATAATTTGAGATCTCATCTCTAGCCAAGTCTATACTCAGTGATCATTTTTCTCTGAGAAACCCGGAATATTTCTATTTTTAAAGCACTTGACTTGAGTTTCTCAATGGATCAAATGCGCCCTCTGATAATTGTATAATTATCATCCCTTAAGAAGAAATCATCTTCTGTGAGATGTTTCGTAAATCTTTTGCCCTCAGTGGCTGAGAGGTTACCTTCTGGGGAGGCTGAGCACTAGTGGCTTGTTTACGAGGCTGGCCTCACTAAGCCAAGGAATCTTGTCAAATTTTGCAACAGAAGCCTAGAGGGAAATAGAGAACATTTTACAGAATGTATCACACTTAAACATTGCTATCATTATGATGGCCAAAGTCAGCTAATAGCAGCCATATAGTGAACACTTTACAAAACATTTTTATATTTTATATTTGACTCTTTGACCATCCTATACAGTAGCCAAGTGCAAATAATGTCATCTCCATTTTACTGATGAAGAAATCCAAAGTCAGGTAGTGTGATCTGCCTTGAGTCACTGAGCTAGTAAATGGGTCATGTTTTCTGACTTTTGTATCCACTGTATCCCGTGTTTTACTACATCCCTTTGTTTATTATTTCCTTCGTTTATACATCCTTTAATATTTCTGTGAACTCAGTTTAATTAGCAATCTTCTCCTTTCCTCTTTTAGGAGTTAAAGAGGAAAGAACCAAGCTTTGAATCTATGGATAACTGGATATTGATCTCTGTTCATCTACTTCCCAGGTGCCTGTCCTTGGACAAATTCAACTTATCTGAGCCTTAGATTTGTCCTCTTTGAGGGGGAAGATGATATAATCAGTGTAAAGGTCAATGTACCAAAAAAGAGAGTTTCATGAGAGCAGCAAGTTTTGTCTGTTTCATTCACGGCTGTATCATGAGCCCCCCCAAGGAGGGCTTGTTACGAGCAGGCATTCAGTCAGTATCTGTGGAATGAACGCATGGATGCATGGGAAGTCCCAGCTGAGGGCCTGACTTAATAAAAGGAGCGCAACAAAAGCGGCCATTATCTCTCACCCACTGGCCCAGCCTCTTTCCTTGTCCTCTCCTGCATTACCCAGCCCTTCAGATGGCACATCCCATCTTTCAATAGGGGATTGCTGGAGATTTGCCTTCCTAGGCTCAGAGCACTAGGGTTTGGGCCAGTCTCCAGGAGAGGAGCCCGGAGGTCCTCTGAGCAGCCAGGAGGGGGCAGCAGCCACGTCGCGATGGTTCCGGCTGGGGAAGGGTGCTCTCGCTGAGGAGATTGCGGCGGACCCGGAAGTGCTCCGCCACAGTCGCAGCCCCTGCGCCCCGGAGCGGGAAAAAGGCTAGGTGCCGCCGTCCCCCAGCTGCGCATCCCTAGGAACTCTCGGGCAGGTGGGTTCCGTGTAACCCTCAGTGTTTCCGGGGCTCCTTCTCCTCTGCTGTCTCTCGCAGGCTCAAGGCTGAGTGAGGGGTGGCGGCTGGAGTGGGAGGTCCGGAGAGTGAAGGCGCACCCCTGGGGTCACCCTACCCTGCCCTACCCTACCCTGTCCCCTCCCAGCCCCACTCTGCGGGCGGGCGCTGCCCTTTTGGGCGTCGCGAACCCTCCAGCCTCGGCGGTGGCCTTAAGATTCCCGGGCTGGGATCCCTGCTGCAGAGAGCGGGTAATGGTGTCTGGCCTGGCAGGCAACACTTGTCGTGGTCTTCATGGAAGAAATAAAGTCGGGCAATATGAAATTTTTTTTTCCTCAAATTTGCCGGATGCCTGTGGTGTTTCTGACTCTTAGTTTTCTCATTGTGAAAAAGGGATGATTACCTTTCTCGATCCTCGCAAGAGTTTCCTTGTTTTGAGTAGACTGATAGCTCTTTAAAGGATGCTAAGCTCAGCTAATGGAAGAAGAGTCTAGTTTCTTTGAGTCTTTGATTTTGGCTAAACAAACTGTAGAGCTCATACCTTTATGGTGCAGCTTACTATTGTCTTTGGATTGGTAATTTAAAAAATATAACATGCCTTTGAGAACCAATAAAAGCTATGGATATTATCCGTATAAATTCACACAAATCCGGATATAAGCATGCAATGTGATACACCGAAGGGGTATGTGAACCACTGAGTTAAGAACTGGTTTAGAGGGAGATACAACGTCAGACACAGGCTTTGGGATAAGACTTTGGTTTGAATCCTGGCTCTGCTCTGTTACCTTAGGGCAAAGTTACTTAAGCATCTTGAATCTCAGCTTTTTTACCAAAGTAGTACTAATACTAACTTGCAAGGTTGTGAGGATTAAGTGAAAGAAGATACATAAGGCATTTAGCACATAATAGGCACTCAATAAATGATAGCTAACAGATGTCTATTATTATTCAAGGAATTATAATTTTCAAATCTGAAATGCAGTTTTAATGCCCCAAATTAATAAGGTGACTACCACATACATTTTGCTCAGACTTTTAGTAAACTGAGTTGATTTGACTTTAACTCAGTACTACTCTTGACCTTTCACAACTTTCGTAGGTTCACAGTCTCTCTTTTTCTAGGAACTTGGCTGTGTTTTCCTGCCTCAGAGACAGATTCATCTGTTGTAGGCCTAGCCTGGGTTGCTGCCTTTGAAAACAAGGAAAGGTTGATAGAACATCAACCACAGCATGGAATTTCCAGGGAGGTCTCATTTCAAAACTTCATAAAGATCAAGAACCACCTGGACTTCTGTGAGGGCGATGATTAAACTGGCCTGAGTTTGAATGAAAGGATAATGTGTGCCCAACCTGTAACTAGCACCAAGGAGGTCAAGTGGCAGAAGGTCTTGTATGAGCGACAGCCCTTTCCTGATAACTATGTGGACCGGCGATTCCTGGAAGAGCTTCGGAAAAACATCCATGCTCGGAAATACCAATATTGGGCTGTGGTATTTGAGTCCAGTGTAGTGATCCAGCAGCTGTGCAGTGTTTGTGTTTTTGTGGTTATCTGGTGGTATATGGATGAGGGTCTTCTGGCCCCCCATTGGCTTTTTGGGACTGGCCTGGCTTCTTCACTGATTGGGTATGTTTTGTTTGATCTCATTGATGGAGGTGAAGGGCGGAAGAAGAGTGGGCAGACCCGATGGGCTGACCTGAAGAGTGCCCTAGTCTTCATTACTTTCACTTATGGGTTTTCACCAGTGCTGAAGACCCTTACAGAGTCTGTTAGCACTGACACCATCTATGCCATGTCAGTCTTCATGCTGTTAGGCCACCTCATCTTTTTTGACTATGGTGCCAATGCTGCCATTGTATCCAGCACGCTATCCTTGAACATGGCCATCTTTGCTTCTGTATGCTTGGCTTCACGTCTTCCCCGGTCCCTGCATGCCTTCATCATGGTGACGTTTGCCATTCAGATTTTTGCCCTATGGCCCATGTTACAGAAGAAACTAAAGGCATGTACTCCCCGGAGCTATGTGGGGGTCACACTGCTCTTTGCATTTTCAGCCTTAGGAGGCCTACTGTCCATCAGTGCTGTGGGAGCCATACTCTTTGCCCTTCTGCTGATGTCTATCTCATGTCTCTGTCCATTCTACCTCATTCGCTTGCAGCTTTTTAAAGAAAACATTCATGGGCCTTGGGATGAAGCTGAAATCAAGGAAGACTTGTCCAGGTTCCTCAGTTAAATTAGGACATCCATTACGTTATTAAGGCAAGCTGATAGACTAGCCTCCTAACTAGTATAGAACTTAAAGACAGAGTTCCATTCTGGAAGCAGCATGTCATTGTGGTAAGAGAACAGAGATCAAAACAAAAAAGATGAACCAAAGGCTTGGGTGGTGCGGGTTCTTATCCTTTCCGTTATTTTTTGGATGAAAATACTTTCTGGGACCCTCTTGAATTACATGCTGTAACATATGAAGTGATGTGGTTTCTATTAAAAAAATAATACATTCGTCAAGTTGTCTCATGATTTTTACATAAACAGTAGGCAGAGGGGCATGAAGAGTGAAGAGTGTGTGTGCGTGTGTGTGTGTGTGTGTAAAGTCACTTCTCTCTACCCTTTTCAATGTGCTAATGCTGTTTTATTTATCTAGGGTTCAAATCCTAGAACACAAGGTGCTGTGTTCAGTTTTGTTGCCCAATATCACAGAATTGGTTACCTAACCTTGACTCAGTTTCTACCTTGTTGTTAGGGAAGCATATACACAACTAATTACAAAGCAGAGTGTGATGTGTCATAATAAGCAGAATGCTAGGGGGAATTCAGAAGCTGGAGATAAATTTCAGCTGGAATAATTAGGAAATACTTATGAGAGGCAGTGACATTTGAGCTTAGTCTTGGAGGATAGGGAGACTTAAGTAGGCAAAAGATGGTTTTAGGGCAATGTGTTGAAGGCCTTTAGAGGCCAGGTCAGTAACGGAAGCAAGTGAAACTGGCATGCTTTGTGTGACTGATGGCAACTGTGAACAAATGGAGATGTCCAATGGAGACACCTGCTACAGTGCTCCAACTGATAGTTTCTATTCACAGTTTGTGCCTAGCTTCAGACTCTTAGAATTCCAGATAGGATTCTAAAAGAAGTCCCAGTAACTGTATATCTGATTTTTAATATGAAATCTGACTTGTAAATTCTCTCTCAAGTTTAAATTGATCAGGCTAAAAACACATTTGCAGCAACATAAGATTACTACTGTACCACATCTGTCCTTAGCATGGGCACAATGATGGGACAATATTTGATGGCACTTCAGAGTTATGGGGAGTTTTGGGAGGTGATATTGGGAAAAAGTCAGAATGGGAGGTTGAGTAGCAATTCGAGGGCTGTGAATTTGGGCTCTATACTGTAGGTAATGGGGAGCAATCCATTTTGTCTAAGGAGGAAATAAATCATCACATCTTAGGCCACAACTGTTCTGTGTCTCAGTTTTCATCTGTAAAGTGGGAATAAAAGTATCTACCTCTAGAATTGTGGTAAATGGGATATATGCAAAGTGCTTTGAAGAATGCCTGACACGAAGCACTATGTATTAGCATCAGCACTATATAATAGCTAGTACTAATGTATTAGGTGTTGTTTAAGTTGACATGTAAGAAAACCTAAAGAGAGCAGAGACAAGGTGCCAAATGCAGCAGGCACCTCCCAGGATAGCTGGTTATTCCTGTGGTAATTCATTTGCGGCAAGTTTCTGTACTGTCCTTTTATCACTAGGAATTAACTTCAAATCAGAAATTTTGTCAAGGAAGTGGTATTACTAAAAAATAATATTTTTATTTATTTGAACATAAATTTCTCGAGAATGTCTGGGACATGACTTTGAACTAGTGTCTTCAGCGCTTCTCATGTCACATTCTTTTTCAGAGTTTTATTTGGGCAGATGAATATTGTGTTTTGTAATAAAAATTGGTGGTTTTCTGCAAGGTCAATTGGACTGCTTTCTATATTCAAGGACACTAGCCAATGAGGAGAAAAGGGTTTCAGGGACTAACCTCTGGAGCCCAAAGCATCTGTCCACTGCCTGCTCCTGGTTTGACCTCATGTCTCAATAGAGGCATGCCTCATAATTATTCTATAGTCCACATCAGGAATAGGGCTAGGTGTTGGTGGTTGAAGATAGTAAAGAGTTCTATGAAATTGTAGTTTTTGTTTATATGTATTAATACATGTGTATTATTTGAGTGCATTTGTGATTGTTAACTTTAGAGAACTCAAGTAGCAACCATGCATATTGGTGACCAGAAAGTTTCTCAAACTTTCAAGAATAGTTCCTTAGTGGGATGACAATATGGCTGCACTAACATTTTCAGCTTTTCCCTGTCACACTGTATAGTATTTGGAGACACTCAGTCCCTTATTTTACACAATGTGGTGGTTATAGAAATTCATTATGAAGGTGGTGGGAGATGGAGAGTTGTGGGATAGATGCAAGGATGAAGGGTGAGGCAGTAGACTTAATTTGGACAGAAAAGTGGTGGCTGTGGGGAGAAGGTTCTTACAGCTAGAATGAACAGTATGTGCCAGAGTGCACAGGACCTGATGCATCCTGGCAGTGGATAATAGCACAGGACAAATGGGCTGTAGTGAGGGACTGAAATCTGAGAGTGCTGAATACTTTGCATTATTGTATCCTGTAGTCGGTGGCAAGTTAAAGGGATTTTGAAAAGAGATGTTATAAAACTAGATAGATAAGTCATATATAAGTGTGTATATACAGACATGTACACACACACAAAGTGTGTATATACAGACATGTACACACACACAAAGTGTGTATATACAGACATGTACACACACACAAAGTGTGTATACCATTCACATATATGTGTACCAATATCTATCTATATACAGGCATACCTTGGAGATACTGAAGTTTGGTTCCAGACCACTACAATAAAGCTAATATTACAATAAAACAAGTCACATGAATTTTTTGGTTTTCCAGTATGTATAAAATTTATGCTTACATTGTATTAAAGTCTATAAAATGTGCAATCTCATTATGTCTAAAAAATATGCATACCCTAATTTAAAAATGCTTTTTTGCTAAAAATGCTAACAATCATCTGAGCCTTCTGTGAATCAGAATCTTTTTGCTGGTGAGGGTCTTGCATTGATATTGATGGCTGCTGACATAAGGATGCTAGGTGCTGAAGGCTAGGGTGGCTGTGGCAATTTCTTAAGACAATAATGAAGTTTGCTGCTTCTTTTGACTCTTCCTTTCAAGAAAGATTTCTCTGTAGCACATGATGCTGTTTGATAGCATTTTACTCACAGTAGAACATTTTTCAAAATTGGGTCAACCCTCTCACACCCTGCCACTGCTATATAACAGTTTCATGTAATATTCTAAAAACATTGTTATTTCAACAAAAACAATGTTCACAGCATCTTCATCAGAAGTAGATTTCATTTTGGGAAACAGTTTTCTTGCTACTTGTAGTAATCAGTTTCTCATCTCTTCGGTTCTATCATACGATTACAGCAATTCAGTCACATATTTACACATCACTTCTAGTTCTCTTGCTATTTTCACCACATCTGCAGTTATTTGCTCTGCTGAAGTCTTGAGCCTCTCAAAGTAATTCATGAGGGTTGGAATCAACATCTTCCAAACTCCTGTTAATGTTGATATTTTGACTTCCTCTCACAAGTTACAAATGTTCTTAATGGCAATGCCTAGATCCATCAGAGAAATCACTATGGCAGCTATAGCCTTACAAAATGTATTTCTTAAATAGTAAGACTTGAAAGTCAGAATTACTCTTTGATCCATGGGCTTCAGAATGGATGTTGTGTTAGCAGGCATGGAAACAAATTTTAAATGAACAGTAATATTTTGAAAGGAATCTTTTTTTCTGAGCAGTAGGCTCGACACTGGGCTTAAAATACTCAGTATACCATGCTGTAAACAGATGTGCTGCTATCCATGCTTTGTTATTTTACTTATAGAGCACGAGCAGAGTAGATTTAACATAATTTTCAAGGTCCCTGGGATTTTCAGAATGGTAAACGAGCATTGACATCAAGTCACCAACTGCATTAGCCCCTAACAGCAGAGTCAACCTGTCCTTTGAAGCCAGATATTGACTTCTCCTCTTTATGAAAGTCCTAGATGACGCCTTCTAATAGAAGGCTCTTTTATCTACATTGAATATCTGTTGTTGAGTGTAGCTACCTTTGTCAATGTTTTTTTTTTTTTTTTAGTAGAAATAAATTGTTTTTGTTTCATTTTATTATATTATTATACTTTAAGTTCTAGGGTACATGTGCAGAATGCGCAGGTTTGTTGCACAGGTATACATGTGCCATGTTGGTTTGCTGCAACCATCAACTCGTCATTTGCATTAAGTATTTATCCTAATGCTATCTCTCCCCCAGCCCCCACCCCCCGACAGGTCCCAGTGTGTGATGTTCCCTGCCCTGTGTTCAAGTGTTCTCATTGTTCAGTTCCCACCTATGAGTGAGAACATGCAGTGTTTGGTTTTCTGTCTTTGTGATAACTTCCTGAGAATGATGGTTTCCAACTTCATCTACGTCCCTGCAAAGGACATGAACTCATCCTTTTTTATGGCTACATGGTATTCTGTGGTGTATATGTACCACATTTTCTTAATCCAGTCTATCATTGATGGACATTCGGATTGGTTCCAAGTCTTTGCTATTGTGAATGGTGCTGCAATAAACATACATGTGCCTGTGTCTTTATAGTAGCATGATTTATAATCCTTTGGGTATATACCCAGTAATGGGATCGCTGGGTCAAGTGATATATTTAGCTCTATATCCTTGAGGATACATCTGCAAACAGGGACAATTTTACTTCCCCTTTTCCTTTTCCCAATTGAATACCCTTTATTTTTTTGTCTTATCTGATTGCCCTAGCCAGAACTTCCAACACTATGTTGAATAGGAGTGGTGAGAGAGGGCATCCTTGTCTTGTGCCAGTTTTCAGTGGGAATGCTTCCGGTTTCTTCCCATTCAATATGATATTGGTTGTGGGTTTATTAGCTCTTATTATTTTGAGATACGTTCCATCAACACTTAGTTAATTGAGAGGTTTTAGCATGAAGGGCTGTTGAATTTTGTCAAAGATGTTTTCTGCATTTATTGAGCTAACGATGTGGTTTTTGTCATTGGTTCTGTTTATGTGATAGATTACGTTTATTGATTTGTGTATGTTGAACCAGCCTTGCATCTGGGGAATGAAGCCGACTTGATCATGGTGGATAAGCTTTTTTATATGCTGCTGGATTTGGTTTGCCAGTATTTTATTGAGGATTTTTGCATCGATGTTCATCAGGGATATTGGCCTAAAATTCTCTTTTTTGTGTGTGTCTCTGCCAGGCTTTGGTATCAGGATGATGCTGGCCTCATAAAATGAGTTAGGGAGGATTCCCTCTGTTTTTATTGATTGGAATACTTTCAGAAGGAATGGAACCAGCTCCTCTTTGTACCTCTGTAGAATTCGGCTATGAATCTGTCTGGTCCTGGACTTTTTTTGATTGGTAAGCTATTAATTATTGCCTCAATTTCAGAGCCTGTTATTGGTCTATTCAGAGATTCAGCTTCTTCCTGGTTTAGTCTTGGGATGGTGTATGTGTCCAGGAATTTATCCATTTCTTCTGGATTTTCTAGTTTATTTGCATAGAGTTATAGAGATGTTTATAGTATTCTCTGATGGTAGTTTCTATTTCTGTGGGATTGATGGTGATATCCCCTGTATTATTTTTTATTGTGTCTATTTGATTCTTCTCACTTTTCTTCTTTATTAGTCTTGCCAGTGGTCTATCAATTTTGTTGATCTTTTCAAAAAACAAGCTCCTGGATTCATTGATTTTTTGAAGGGTTTTTTCTGTGTCTCTATCTCCTTCAATTCTGCTCTGATCTTAGTTATTTCCTGCCTTCTGCTAGCTTTTGAATTTGTTTGCTCTTGCTTCTCTAGTTCTTTTAATTGTGATGTTAGGGTGTTGATTTTAGATCTTTCCTGCTTTACTTGTGGGCATTTAGTGCTATAAATTTCTCTCCACACATTGCTTTAAATGTGTCCCAGAGATTCTAGTATGTTGTGTCTTTGTTCTCATTGGTTTCAAAGAACATCTTTACGTCTGCCTTCATTTTGTTATTTACCCAGTAGTCATTCAGGAGCAGGTTGTTCAGTTTCCATGTAGTTGTGTGGCTTTAAGTGAGTTTCTTAATCCTGAGTTCTAATTTGATTGCACTGTGGTCTAAGAGACAGTTTCTTGTGATTTCTGTTTTTTACATTTGCTGAGGAGTGCTTTATTTCCAACTATGTGGTCAATTTTAGAATAAGTGCGATGTGGTACTGAGAAGAATGTATACTCTGTTGATTTGAAGTGGAGAGTTCTGTAGATGTCTATTAGGTCTGCTTGGTGCAGAGCTGAGTTCAATCCTGGATATCCTTGTTAATTTTTTGTCTCATTGATCTGTCCATTATTGACATTGGGTTGTTAAAGTCTCCCATTATTACTGTGTGGGAGTCTAAGTCTCTTTGTAGGTCTGTAGGGACTTGCTTTATGAATTTGGGTGCTCCTATATAGAGTGCATATATATTTAGGATAGTTAGCTCTTCTTGTTGAATTGATCCCTTTACCATTATGTAATGGCCTTCTTTGTCTCTTTTGATCTTTGTTGATTTAAAGTCTGTTTTATCAGAGACTAGGATTGCAACTCCAGCTTTTTTTTTTTTTTTTGCTTGGTAGATCTTCCTCCATCCTTTTCTTCTGAGCCTATGTGTGTCTCTGCACATGAGATGGGTCTCCTGAATACAGCACATTGATGAGTTTTGACTCTTTATCCAATTTGCCAGCCTGTGTCTTTTAGTTGCAGCATTTAGACCATTTACGTTTAAGGTTAATATTGTTATGTGTGAATTTGTTGCTGTCATTGTGATGTTAGCTGGATATTTTGCCCGTTAGTTGATGCAGTTTCTTCCTAGCATCGATGGTCTTTACAATTTGGCATGTTTTTGCAGTGACTGGTACCGGTTGTTCCTTCCATGTTTAGTGCATCCTTTCAGCAGCTCTTAAACACTGGTGGTGATTAAATCTGTCAGCATTTGCTTGTCTGTAAAGGATTTTATTTCTCCTTCACTTATGAGTCTTAGTTTGGCTGGATATGAAATTCTGAGTTGAAAACTCTTTTCTTTAAGAATGTTGAATATTGACCCACACTCTCTTCTGGCTTGTAGGATTTCTACTGAGAGATCTGCTGTTAGTCTGATGCACTTCCCTTTGTGGGTAACCCAACCTTTCTGTCTGGCTGCCCTTAACATTTTTTCCTTCATTTCAACATTGGTGAATCTGACAATTATGTGTCTTGGGGTTGCTCTTCTCAAGGAGTATCTTTGTGGTGTTCTCTGTATTTCCTGAATTTGAATGTTGGCCTGCCTCGCTAGGTTGGGGAAGTTCTCCTGGATAATATTCTGAAGAGTATTTTCCAACTTGGTTCCATTCTCCCCATCACTTTCAGTTATACCAGTCAAACACAGATTTGGTCTTTTCACATAGCCCCATATTTCTTGGAGGCTTTGTTCATTTCTTTTTACTCTTTTTTCTCTAAACTTGTCTTCTTGCTTTATTTCATTAATTTGATGTTCAGTCACTGATACCCTTTCTTCCACTTGATCGAATTGGCTATTGAAGCTTGTGCATGCATCACGTAGTTCTCGTGCCATGGTTTTCAGCTCCAGCAGGTCATTTAAGGTCTTCTCTACACTGTTTATTCTAGTTAGCCATTCCTGTAACCTCTTTTCAAGGTTTTTAGCTTCCTTGCGATTGGTTAGAACATGCTTCTTTAGCTCGGAGAAGTTTGTTATTACCGACCTTCTGAAGCCTACTTCTGTCAACTCATCAAAGTCATTCTCTTCATCTTTGTTCCATTGCTGGCAAGGAGCTGCAATCCTTTGGAGGAGTAGAGGTGCTCTGGTTTTTAGAATTTTCAGCTTATCTGCTCTGGTTCCTCCCCATCTTTGTGGTGTTATTTACCTTTGGTGTTTGATGTTGGTGAACTACAGATGGGGTTTTGGTGTAGATGTCCTTTAGTTGATGTTGATGCTATTCCTTTTTGTTTGTTAGTTTTCCTTATAACAGTTAGGTCCCTCAGCTGCAGGTCTATTAGAGTTTGCTGGAGGTCCCCTCCAGACTCTGTTTGCCTGGGTATTACCAGTGGAGGCTGCAGAACAGCAAATACTGCAGAACAGTAAATATTGCTGCCTGATCCTTCCTCTGAAATCTTTGTCCCAGAGATGCACCCACCTGTATGAGGTGTCTCCCAGTTAGGGACCCACTTGAGGAGGCAGTCTGTCCATTCTCAGAGCTCAAATGCCGTGCTGGGAGAACCACTACTCTCTTCAGAGCTGTCAGACAGGAACGATTAAGCTTGCAGAAGTTGTCTGCTGGCTTTTGTTCAGCTATGTCCTGCCCACAGAGGTGGAGTCTACAGAGGCAGTAGGCCTTGCTGCACTGCAGTGTCCTCCACCCTGTTTGAGCTTTCCGGTCACTTTGTTTACCTACTCAAGCCTCAGCAATGGCGGACGCCCCTCCCCGAGCCAGGCTGCTGCCTCACAGTTCAATCTCAGACTGCTGCGCTAGCAGTGAGCAAGGCTCCTTGGGCGTGGGACCCGCCAAGCCAGGCACGGGAAAGAATCTCCTTGTCTGCCAGTTACTAAGACCTTGGGAAAAGCACAGTACTTGGGGCAGGAGTGTCCTGTTTTTCCAGGTACAGTCTGTCATGATTTCCCTTGGCTAGGAAAGGGAAATTCCCAAACTTCTTGTGCTTCCCGGGTGAGGCGATGCCCTGCCCTGCTTCGACTCACCCTGCATGGGCTGTACCCACTGTACAACCAGGCCCAGTGAGATGAACCAGATACCTCAGTTGGAAATGCAGAAATCACCTGTCTTCTGCATCGATCACTCTGGGAGCTGCAGACTGGAGCTATTCCTATTTGGCCATCTTGGAATGGAAGCCTGCATCAATGTTCTTAGCTAGATCTTCTGGATAATTTGCAGCTTCTGTATCAGCACTTGCTGCTTCAGTTTGCACTTTTATGTTACAGAGATGGCTGCTTTCCTTATACCTCATGAATCAACCTCTCTTAGTTTCAAATTTTCTTCTGCAGCTTCCTCTCCTCCCTCAACCTTTGTTAAATTGAGGAGAGTTAGGGCCTTGTTGTGTTTGTGGATTATGCGTTGGCCTAAGGGAATGTTGTGACTCCTTTAGTCTTTTACACAGACCACTAGTACTTTATCTGTATTAACAATAAGGCTGTTTTAGTTTTGTATCATGGGAGTACCACTTTTAATTTCCTTCAATAACTTTTTATTTGCATTCACATCTTGGCTAACTGTTTGTGACAAGCGGCCTGGCTTTCAACCTGTCTCGGCTTTTGACATGCCTTCTTCACTAAGCTTAATCATTTCTACTTTTGATGTAAAACGAGAGATGTGCGACTCTTCCTTTTGCTTGAACAGTTACAAGCCATTTCAGGGTAATTAATTGGCTTAATTTTGATACTGTTGTGTCTCAGGAAATAGGGAGGCCCAAGAGGAGGAAGAAAGACGGAACAGCTGGTCAGTGGGGCTGTCAGAACACACACATTTATCCACTAAGTTTGCCCTCTTATATGGGTATAATTTGTGGTACCCCAAAACAATTACAATGGTAACATCAAAGATCACTGATCACAGATCAGCATAACAGATGTGATAATAAAGTTTGAAATATTATCAGAATTACCAAAATGTGACACAGGAACACGAAGTGAGCACATGCCAATTGGAACAATGGCACTGACAGACTTGGTTAACACAAGGTTGCCACAAACCTTCAGTTTGTAAAAAATGCTGTACCTGGCTGGGTGCAATGGCTCACACCCGCAATCTCAGCACTTTGGGAGGCTGAGGTGGGAAAATTGCTTGAGCCTAGCAGTTTGAGACCAGCCTGGGCAACAAAATGAGACCCACTTCTCTATAAAAATTTTAAAAAATTAACTGGAGGTGGTGGTGAGTGCCTGTGGTCCCGGCTGCATGAGAAGCTAAGGCAGGTGGATCTTGAGCCCAGGAGGTCGAGACTGCAGTGAGCTGTGTTCACATCACTGCACTCCAGCATAGGTAACAGAGCAAGACCCTGTCTCAAAAATAAATAAATAAATAAATAAAGGTTTAAGAAAAATTGCAAATAAAAAAATTCATTAAATGTTCTGTTAAGAAAATGTCAAGCAATCCAGAGCCCTTAACTGCTGCCATCAGAAGGATGATAAGGCTCAAATGTGGCATGCCTCTTTGGTGGCTGCTGGCACAGGGATTCAGGCCTAGAAAACAATTGGTGTAAAGTAGTATGATGGTTGTCTGGGAAGTTACTCATCACTCAAATTCAGTGACCTAGTCACTATCTTATATTTGAATCACACTGAAAGGGTGCAAGTAGAATATGAATGATTTAGAGTTTTAGAGAATACTGTGGTGTGTGTGGGAAAGGGGGAAGGTGAGGAGGAAAAGTTTACAGTAGAATTGGAATTAAATCCCAACCTGCCAAATACTTGCCAGCATAAGACACTGTCTGCCCTTCTCCCTCTGCACCCCTTTCTCCCAGCTTTGTTTCTTATCACTCTAAGTTACAGGTAAGGTTGGAGGGTGGTGTGGCAAGTGAGATCAAAGAGAGAGGAATGGGGAGGCAACTTTGCTCACCCTTCCAAAATGGTGCCAAGGATTAAAGTTGGCATGGAAGGGATTAAGAAGAAGTAGAGCTGTAGGATGACAGGTGCACTTTATTTTGTGGCATGATGCAGCTGATTTATGACTGGCATGTAACTAGAAGGCATGTGCATCTGGCTGTAGCAACATGCCTGGTGTTCTGTGTGGAGATTGTATTGGTGTCAGTAAACTTTTGAGAAATACTTTGGGCAGCTGGGTTACACTGTGGATTTGATAACTCATACTAAGCATATAGAGGATGCATATCAAGCCATCATTTACATCCTCTAAGCCAAAGGCTCAAGGACAAGAAAAAGAAAACAAGTCAGCAGAGGGCATCAGTTACACAGCTATACAAAATTTCAAACCCAGTGTATTTAAGGAAACAGGGCTGGAACACAGTGCCATCTTGTGGAAGTTATTGATTTCCCTTTTTATAATGAGATGCAATTAGAGTCTTGAAATTCTTG